>NC_060262.1:18155373-18458479 GCF_021901455.1 Neodiprion lecontei
CTGCTACTTGGCGTCTTTCCGCAAGACCGACATCATTCTCTTAACCGCGCCAAATACAATTCCATGACCCACGCCGCGTCTAACAGAATTCTAGAGGTAAGAAAATCTCCGAGTAGGCAGCCTGAAAATGGTTGCTCTTCGAGTATAGACAACGTTGTCCTCGGTCACTCCTTTAAAGATGAATCACTGCGAGTCCTCGGAAACGGCTTAAGGGTCATTAAGCAAACAGATAGGCGGCCATTACTCACGCGTATAACGCGCTTAACTCTGAACTTCACGCACGCAGATCGTTTTCCTTGCCGCATGCATCTGTTATGATACGTAGCTGTACGTGTACCAATTCACCCAGTAACTGATGAATATGTCACAAACTACGCCTCGACAAGACGCAAAGCTACGTTTCTCCGAAACTTGGCAGAAATCTCAGATTGTTGATCTTTTCTGGAGTAACTGAAACTGGCCGCCTCAAGTCTGGAAATTTCCCAAAACAATTTTACTCTTACTTATATTGAAGTCTCGTAATGTGTCTTTGGAAATAATTCTTGGAATAGTCTGAAAATTAAACAATGTTTTCGAAGTAAATAAAGAAAGTTTCAGTAACGGTATGTCAAAAATACTCTATTCCATATCCTTCACCAGCCTTAAATTGATTTACAATATTCTAATCATTTCAATAATGGGAAAAAAAACGGAGCATAATTTTAAAGCTGAGGTAAAAGACTAGAAATTTTGGAATTACGAAACAAAAAAAAAGGTGACCGTAAAGCAAGAAATACTGAAATTTATCACTTTCCAGCAGTCTTGTTTAAATTGAGAGAATTTATGAACAAAAAATAGATTTATTAATAACATCGCTCAGCCAAATAGTTCGAGTTTTGTATATCAGCTTTAACTTCAGGTTCGGGTTCTTTTAGACTAGCCCTTTCGTCTGAAACCTTCAGCCTGTCTACTGCCAAAAGATCTTTTTTTCAACCAGCTGCTATATAGCCGCAACATTTAACATTCTCAAAGTAACAAGTTGCCCGGTATAGTTTTATTATGAGTCAATCATCCCGTGTTGCATGAATAAGAAAAAGCCCCACCAATAACGATCAATTTGCAATAAACGAAATTAACATCCGTGTTTTTTTCACTCCATTAATAACAACACATGGCTCGATTCCCTTAACGCCTTTATCGAGCGAACGTTTCATGCTCGCCAAGATGAATTCCTACCTAATTATCAACCTAGTCACTTACCGGCTAACTTATTAATTTACCTATCTATTTCAGTTCAACCCGCTACTCATACAACGCAAATAAACGCAGCTCTGAGTCCCAACGATGGTAAAAGGAATAACCGTCGACAAATAGATAATTTTTTTCTTATAGCTAACGATCAACATACAAGTAGTTTCGTTATCAATTTACGTGATCGCCTCCCATATATGTATATTCCACATTCTACACTATGGTGTTTATATATTATATATACATGATACACGATGGAGTTAAAATGTGCAGAATATCGCAGCGAATGCTATGTGCATATATAGCGCAGGTATGTATATCCTACAGGATATGCACAGGTACCTTATAGGTGCCTGATGGCGTGGAATCACGATGCAGATGTCACACCTACGTAATTATGCACACACGTTTATGGACCTATGAATGCATATTACGGCGACGCTTTATCTTTAACATATAATACATATTGATGCGACGCGATATATACACGCAAGATTCGCAAATTGATGTCTAATTCTTACCTGATCAGATCTTACCTGCTGTGAGAAAAGTTTAACTTGTTATGTATAGTTGCCAGAAATTTTTTATTAAAATAGGTATCATTGTATCACCCGTAAGTGAAAACACATATGAAACCGGCTAATCGATCTATTATTCATTTACAGAATGAAAATAATCGAAATTATATTCTAATGAAAAAGTTGTACGTGCACTTTAAAAAATTCCATTAAGTTAAGAGCGAGAGTTTCGCAGCTTCAGGCAAATCAGAAAAACACTGACAATTTGGCCTTAGAATTTGAACGTGCGACTGCAGTAGTGGCGTTTTGAGGTGATTTGTGAGTGAAATTCAATACCTTTCTTTTAATTCCAACTACAGTCGAACGTTGAGAATTCATCCCATATTCTTAGACTACGATGATTTTTCGAAATATTCGAAAAAAATAATTTCCAAAATTGTAAACAACAGCGTATATATCGATTTATCATTTCAAATTGCTTGAAGTCGGTTAAAAATCTTAATTTCAGTGTTTTTCTTTCTCTTGTTATTAGAAAAATCTTCGTACTTTTCCGAATATAGGTACTTATGCAAATTTGATAAATCTTCAATTTTTTACTATCTCGTGGTGAAATAATCGAAAGAATATTCGTCACCCTCCTCAAACAGGGAAACGTCGGCGAAATTTTAATTATCGGTTCAAAATTGTCGTATGAAAAATCCTTCCACCAATTTTTAGATTATGGTAGTCTATACATGTAGGCTTTGAAAAAAAATTTCAGCCTCCTGCGGTGAAAGTGTATGCATGCATAAGGAATTCTTGACAGCCATCGGCAAAATCTTCTTCGAAAGGTTCCTTGCGCATAAATTTTCATCGCAGGAAGTTGACATTTTTTTTCAAAGCCTATACTACCATAACCTAAAAATCAGTGGAAGGATTTTACTGTACAACTTTTCTTAATTCATTAAGTACGAAAAAGTCCATAACTCTATTAGTCACGCATTTTTCAACTCAATATTTTAACCTGAATCTTGTTATTCTGGGATTTTTAGGGTCGCCGATCACGAGTCTGAAGTCAGAATTTGATAGTTTCCAGATGAAAGATGACGGATATAAATCTAAAAAACTATCGAATTTCGATAATTCTGGCCGAGATTAGATTTTTTAATATTTTAATAGTCATACGAGTAACAAAGTTTACTTCAAGTTATAAATAAACTGTCATAAGGCTAGGACATGAAAATTTTTGAGGTGAGACGCCGAGCATCCCACTGTGATTGAAAGGGTTAAAGCTATTGCGATAAAAAAAAAGTATGGTAAGACCTGGCACATCAAACAGCGAGTCATAAACGTTTCTCGCATTGGCGTGGAATGCCCCATGCATACCTGTATATTCCTGTATGCAACAAGTACACACACCGCAAGTTCCCCGCCCTGCGTACCTGTTATTATCGTTATATTAATATGTTATTGAATATACAGAATGGCCCAACGCATCCGCCGACTCAGCCTCGTCTCTGCTTACCAATCGAGAATCCCACTTGTGTCTACCCATCGATACGGCTTCGATACGAATACTTGTTTGCCGCAGTATCGTAGTTAGGATTCGCGAGTGCGTGCAGGAAGACGGCTGGAGTCCCGGGTACTTGTACCTCATTTTTCAATCCCAGGCTAATTAAACTTCGCCAAGATTAACGACGGAGGCCTGCATTTGCGGTTTCAAAGATACGATTCGGGTCCACTTT
The DNA here is from genome assembly GCF_021901455.1 of Neodiprion lecontei. NCBI lineage: Eukaryota > Metazoa > Arthropoda > Insecta > Hymenoptera > Diprionidae > Neodiprion > Neodiprion lecontei. The sequence goes on from NC_060262.1 coordinate 18,158,846, forward strand.
GAAGCCGTTTGATTCGCCCTCAAATATGAGCAAATCCCAAATCTGAGTTTGCAGTGTTTTCGTTCTGCCACAGTAGTCTTTAATCATACTAAAAGTTATGCAAGGCAGTAGACTATCTGGAATATTGAGAATTTTTCATTCTTTCTGGTTTTTTTTTTTGTCACACGTCTTCTGTGAGATTCAAAATCGTTGGGCAGGGGGCGGAATGTCTCTGACTACGTACCTGCAGAGTTATGCTAACAAGAACCGATTATTGCTGTTATTATCATTATCGCGATCACTATCATTATCGTTATCGTTATCATTATCAGCACGGTTTTTGTCCATTTATATTTGCTCAAACGTTTACGGTAAGGGGAAAATGTTTCAAGTGTAATTGTTCGAGACATCTTCAACGGAGATTTTTATCCGCGGGAAAATACAGGGCACGTAATGTTATAGGCGAGGTAGTTAATTTTTTCAAAAAAAAAAGAACGGATCGGACCATCGTTCGCATGAATTGAATTTAAATTGTCGGTAGCCATTAGTTGTATACTACTTGACTGAAGGGTTTACCATTTTCGTAAATATATATTCCATAAATTGAATGTAAATTGCCTGTAACCATTACTTGTATACTAGTCGACTCTAGGGTTGACCATTTCCGATGAACCGTTTTAATTCTGTTGAAACATAAATTGGACAAGTAAACAGAAACTAGGTAATTGCAGAAACTAGCCTACAAGTTGGTTGACGCTATCTGCGTTTGATTACTTCCGTTATGCCTGCCACGACTTTCGTTATGAATAAAGCTGGTTACGACTCCGTAAATTCTTTAAGGATTCCTATAAAAATTGTTCACGCATAGGACAGACTATCTACCGTCATTGGTGCAAAAATTACTATTCCTAAAGTAATTAATTTTCATTTCCTTATCTCCCACCGTCAATTTTCACATTGTTTCTCGTATCTCAAATATTCACGAGGACCTCCGTAATAGAATTTTTTTTCTCCCCTCTATATTAGTTTGTATGCGGTAGTAGATACTCCAAAATTACTGCCACCCCAGGTCACCAATTGCTCGAATCTTATTCTCGGTCAAGTTTGAGGTGATCTGCACGAATGTTGAGCTGACCGCAGTAATTAACTACCTTGCCTCACCCAGCGTGAAAGATTCTTGCGTAGGTGGTCGCAATCGCTTCATTATTGATACTCGTAACTGGTAGACGCGTTTCAGCATACGTGGAATTTCATTTAAAATCAACGGATTTTGTTATACTCGCTATTAATTTTATTAAAAAATTTTCAATGATAATAGTAAAACTCCCTAAAACTTCCTTAGCTAGTAGTTAATTATCGAAATTTTTTTCATGGAATCACTTTTAAGTTACAAATATTTAAAACTAGGTCAAACTTTCACCTTGTTTACCAATCGTGTTGAAATTAGATCCGTGATGGAACCATTTTGTATTGTATTTTTATTTTTTAGCATTTTGAAATTTTTTTATCGTCACAAACTTATGCGGAACGTTTTATAGGTATCAAAAAAATAAAAAATTTGAAACACTTTTCACACCATAAGAAGACGATGAAATTATTTGATAGGTGAAATTGATTGTTAGAGAATTTTGAAAAAATCTATAAACTAAACTAGATTTCAATCTATGAAAACTGCCACAGTTTTAAGAAACAGAGAAATAATTGAATCTATCACAAAGCTTATTGCAAATAAATAACTGGAATCTAAAATACAGTATTTTACAATTTTATTTGAAATTTTGTTAGAGTATTAGCATTGATTTTGTATCATAAAGTTTTTCGGTAATGTCACAATAAATAGTCGAATGATTTATTTTTCCTATTACACAATTCTGACGTACTTTTCGAAAAGTGGAGAATGTTTCATAATTTATGTTAAATTTTAAACAGAAAAATCGCTCATTTTTTCTAATTCTAGTCGAAACGCTGAATTAGAGTCTTACAGATACGACGGTCGCCTGGAAAAGTTTCATCAAAATTAAACGAATAGCGAGAATCAAAATAAGTTGATGTGGCATTGAGTGCCCCGTATACGGTTGACACTCGATATCGACCCCCCGTAGAAGCGATAAAATTTGCTTTTTAATTCTCCCCACTGTACAATACGGCATCATAAAAAGTCCCGTAAGCAGTTAATTAAACGTGATGTCTATGAGCCCACGAACCCCTATCCTTGCTTTGACCCTATTTCTAGTATTTGATCCAAAGGCTTTCTCCATTGCTCGAACCATTTGTGTGCAAACAGCGAACGCGTAGGTCGGGCGTAACAGATCCTTGACTACCGAGATCCGAACATAAAGTGCCATTTAGCCGTACATACTATCCACTTGTCGTAACGGTATCGATAGTTAATCGGACACCTAGCATTAAAGGTTCGTTAAAAATTTTATTCCCGGCTCGTGTTCGCCCACTCCTTATAGCCCTCTTTTGGCACGTGCCGAATCAGATCGTTCTTCGAACTCGATGGAATACATTGTAATTTGAGTTCAGTACGTGGGCTGCTGCGATTTCTTTAGCTTAAATTCGTGCCGACTTTCGGATTATAGACAATCGAAACATGTTTCGGTGAAATTCTAGCTTCTAAAGATTGTTCTCGACACCAAGCGTCAGGTATTTATCTTCTTTTCCAACGTACATTAAATATCTAACGTTAATTACGACGTTCGCTTTTCACTTTTCAGGCTCTGAATTAGCCATTTTTTTAAGTTTCACTGCCGAAAAGCATCTCACGAAAGAATACGTGCCTCGATATATATTGACCTCTCACAATCAGATCTAAGCTTATCATCTATTGAACTTCAAAACAATAACTCGCATGAAACTTGAAGGAATTCGGTGTAAGTACTTGAATGGTCCACGTCATATGAATGCTCCAACAAGATTCAAATAAGACTGAAGATCAGTGGACACGATATTTGTTTCCAACTGCTGCTTACAAAATTTGATTTTCGAAGCCTATGACGCGTGCGTAAAGTACGCTGTTTCTAAACAGTGCGATAAGACGACGTTGACGCACGCTTATAACTGAAATGCTGCATTTTACTCACTACGGCTTTCTGTAGCGCATTTCGAAAAAAACTCAATTTTACGAACTGAATGATCGAGCATAAGTTACCCAACCCCAATTTGTTGACGGAAGATCGGTAAAGACAGCCCGCAAAAAATCTACGTGATCTCGTGAAAATCGTTAAACAAGACTCATTGGAAAACGAACAAACGGACGGTTTTAAAAGCGAAGCTTACTACGAACACAAAGTCCGTTATACGTAATTAAAATACTGGGAGCATACAAAAGTCAAGAACGATAAATGAGAATGTCTGGCGGCATGGTGCATGATCGTCTCGTATAACGTTTATCGGAAAAAAGCGGGAAAATAAAAAGTAAATAAAACTCTTGACTCGTTGAAGGACAAATAGCAATTACAGCGTTACTTTATCGTCCGCTGGACCTTTTGCGGTGGATTCATTGATCATAAAAGTTAACAAACACCCAACGAATAAGGCTGCAAACATAACTGCCAGTCACCGTTTCACACAACGAATGTATTTCTTCGCAACGACACTCGTTACCGGAAAATCGACCATGTTGACAGTAATTCTTTTTCATCACGGTAAGTCGCAACATATTTTTCATCTTTTATTTATTTTTTTTTTTTTTTTTTGTAACTATCGTAATAATTTGATGTTCGTGGAGCAATAAATTGTTTGTCAAGTCCTTATCGAGATGAAAAAACAAAGTCAACCGAACAAACAGATTTGACGTTGCGTTGGCCAGAAAATTTGGTATTAACAACCGTTATCACACTTGTACTACGTTTTCTTGTAATTTCAACGATTTCACCAAATTTTTCCAGTAATTATAACAGAATAAAAGTATTCCCGCTATAGTCATGCGAGGTTAAATCCCCGGTACCGGGGGCGTTTTATTTAATAATTTTATTGCACTGTTTCATACGATTTAGCGACGAGCTGTCAGGCGCAAATCATATCCCACCCACGCTATCCCACGCACAATAAAACGTATACATTATAGAATATTATACAAGACAGACTCCATTGATCGAACTACGCAGATATCCATTTAGGGCCGACCAATCTAGCCGATAATTGCAATGTCCTCTTACAAAATTTAAATTCTTCGCCGAATCATTCCGGCCACGGTAGTTCAACGATAAAGTTTCGAGGAGTTCCTTCACCCTGCAACTGGATCAGCATGTGCCGCATTAATAGGTACAAAAAGAAACGGCGAGCCTCGACTCGCACAAGATGATATTTGACTTGACAATTATATTATCCCAATAGCGTCTCTGATTTTTGCCTCTCTTCGAATGGGTGTGGTCCTAGCTGCCGCTTGCATGCCGTGACAAATATCAACGCTCCGTAAACAGTGTATTATTCACGCATAGGGACGAAAATTTGAATAAGAAAAGATCGTTTATGATTGGAACTATCGCCTCGAGTTCATGGACCCAAAACCAACGTAAGAACCTCGAGAAACTTCGTGCCGATGTAACCGAATCGGTGACCAATAATTGAATTAACGGTACACAAAACCACGAACGAAAACCATACGTGTATACGTATATCGTGTACAGGACTGGGTAACGTTTGAAACGGTTTCATTTTAAATACGCATGTATATCAGAAACGTAGAATGCCACTTCAAGTTTTCTATTTCGAGTAGATTCAAACGTGCGTTTTCCAATTTTCTTGCCGAAATGAAAAAATTGGATGCATTTAGCCATTTATTAGATTTTGAAATTTATTTTGCATTTTTTCCAAAATTCTACGGCGAGTATTTGAGAACGATTCTCACCGGTGGTAATGAATTATGTCAGAATTTCCAGACCTTCGCTTAATTTTCAACTTGTAGAGAATGTATTAACGAAAGCAATAATTCTTTCATCCGGTGAAAACAGTAATTTGATAACTATATTCACTCGATTTCGTGCGGAAATAAAGCATGTCTGCCGAAAGCTTTTTTCCAGAGAGATGAATGCAGTTTTAATGATATTTCAAGAACTACCCGAATTAAAAACGCGCGTGCGTCAAGCCTGGAGTTTTATGGCTGCGGGTGTGAGTGATGCAGGTATAGCAAAAATATTAACATTTCCGCGAACTTCTGCGATTCGATAAACTGAATATAAATAATCCCAGACTGACGAACGCCAAATGGGAACTCCTCGCACTGTCAGATACCATCGTTTCCGGTCATAACCTCTTCGTCTTAATTATATGAATATCGCTACTTCCGGCACGCGCGGTTTTTGACCTGTAAAGAAACCCAAGGACCTGGCTATCATGCATACATACATTGGTTTGAAGAATCGTGCAAATAAGAAAAATTAGTCCACGGTACAATATTTACCTTAATTTTAGGAAGTACTTATTCTGAATGGAAAATTGAAGGCTTGACACTGAATTCAGGTGCGTATCAATCAGTTAACGTCTTCGGAGAGAGATTCTCAAAGCTTGTGAGAATAATTGCAATTCTTTGATAAGGTATTCTTACGAAAAAATCAAATATATCCAAATCGTCGTAAAAGCTGGAAGTCTGGAATGCCGGGAAATATACAAATGTACATCGAGTAAAAAAAGTGTTATAGGATTTTTGACTGGTTAATCACTGCGTGAAAATTACGCGCGCTGATTACGATTACAGCGGTCACAGAATTACGAAGAAAGATTACACAAAGATTACAGGAAGATAAAAAAGATGATATAAAGATTACCAGCACGACAAAGATTACAAGAGATTATAAGGATTATAAGAGATTACAGAGATTACAAAAGATTGCAAAGGCTACAAGAGATTGCAAGGATTACAAGAGATTACAATGATTACGGCAGATAACAAATAATACAAGAAATTTCAAGGATATTGGCAAAATTACAAGGGATCACAAGGAATTACAAAGATTACAAGTGATTGCAAAAATTACCAAGTCTTTAACGATTATATAGATGAGATGCAGAATTCAAAGTGATTGGAAAAAATTACAAGGAATTACAAAGTATCACAAGATATTAAAATGGATTACAAGAAATAGTGAGGATTACGTAAAAATTACGGATCATGTATAAACCAGATTGTAATACTGATTAACCCCTCGTTGAATTGTTGGGTGAAAATTCGAAACATCAGTAATAACGGGTTTTAGGAAGATAAGTACATTTAAATGTTTGCAGACTTTTCGGTTCTTGTATACCTGAATAAATCTGAAGAATTTGAAACTTTATCACAATTCTAAATCCCAGAAAATTTACGTTCACGTAACAAATACTCTAAAACGATGCTTGTTTCATCTGCAGAGATTGCTAAAGAACTACATCTCGTATATTCCGCAATTATCTACAGAAGTTTAATTTAATTTCTAATCTGTCGAAACAATGTGGATTTCCAATTGACATGTCCACCTTTTGAAAAGCCAGGCCACACCCGTTAATTATTGAAATTGTACATCGAGTTCCGTTTGATGCATGAACCGTATAATGGCTGCAGGAAACTTGGCGAAACTTTCTAAACGGTGACGCGCGTGTTCCTTTTGCCGGTTCGAGTTACGACCATCTTTCCTCGCGGATTTCAATTTGCATTTCTGAGTTAGTGCTTTACAGTCGTTATGAATCGCTGTACCTACTGACAGTTACCGCGGCGGACTACACCTATGGAAATAGGTTCAGCTGGTAGATAATTCTCCTTCGTCACACTTCCCACCCAGAGCTCTTCCCTTCTGCTAATTACAGGTAGAAATATTCCATGTTACATCTACGCGGCACCAAACGATTTGCCCCTGGTTTCTTATTCGGATGCTTCTCTGCAGTTTTCAACGATAGCTTGTCAATTCGAAACAAAATACAGATTGAGTTAGATAAGGCGCAATTATTTCGAGGGGCATATGCCACATTGGTCAAACAACGATTCGGATGATCTTTTAGAACAACACGCATCAAGGATGCGTCAGACTTACACTCCTGTCAAAAATCATTGAAGAAAACAACGAAGTAACCACGGTCCAAAAAACGAAACTGCAGAAGAAGTTGATTTAAGAGATTGTAATTTAAAGTGGAAAATTTTTACAAATTGCATACGGAAATTTCAGCTGTGATTGGTTAAATAAGGTTACTATATTGTTTCGTTCATTTGAAGAAAATCGCCACACTTATAAGAGTCTCGGAATTGGTTTTGCCTCAGTTTCTGATTGATTAGGTCAACGCTTTTATGCTACGTCTCCAAGTATTCTCCCAACGCTTTGTCCTCAAAATATTAATTTTCATTCATCTTCTACTGGTTATTGGAAGACTTCTGTGAATGCAATTTCTTCCATCTGTGGTATTTGGATCCGGGCAAATTATGTATTTGCGTTAACCGCGGTCGGCACGTCAAATTCCAGCAGACAGATACATTCAGAAGAGAAAGCGCGGGATAATCGATTCCCTGTATACGAAGTTATGTACACGGGTCTTAATAACTATTTTATCACAAAATTGCATTTAATGAAGGAAAGCTCGGCAATTTTAGCGATATACACGTTTCGTCATAGAAAGTCCAAGTGCAGCACATCCGCGGAGCGACCGCAAGAAATAATGATTTCATCATTGGGTTCGTACCTAAGTCAGGGAAATGTCAGGTTTAATTTTCAAATTATTGTCAAGATCTCTATCCATGTGCATATAGGGCATTATACTTGTAACAATGTAGAATTTTATGGCAGAATTTTGTATTTTCTTCATTTTTTTTAAAATTTCATTCTACCATCGAAAAGAGCATTCATGATTTTTTCACCCTTATCACCTAAATTTGATCTTGAATTGTGAAATTTCACAAGATTTCCTGACTGAATTTTTGCCAATCAGTGTAACACAGAAACGAAAGAAGATGTTGAAAATAATCAACACAGATTTTTTCTATCGTATTGAATTACTAACTTTTCATCTTCATATTTTTACTATTTATTTGAATGTGAGTTTTGGCGCTAGATTCTCAAAATAGTTCATTTCGAGTCAGGAGGTGAATTTAATGACATTTTTTCGTTTCCAATTGATCGTGAGCTGTACTTCACATTTTGTTTCATCCCATGAAAACCTTTTTTTTCACTTAGCTCTCAATCGACTGCAAATTTCGTAGAACAAGTTTCCATTGTAACTTAACCGATATGAACTTTTTCCGATAGCAAATTGACAAAATTCAAGTTTAAATAAATAAGAAAAATATAACGATTAATCAGCCCATAATGCAACTTGGATTAAAATTCATTAAGCTGTCGCTACTTACGATAGTAATTGTCATAAAAAAATAAAACGAGACCATCACCACGAAAAACAATTTTTTTTGTTCAGAATTTAGGTTAATTTATGATTTTTGCACGACAAAATTAATCACACTTTTTTTCTCTATGACTTATGACGAAGAAATCCCTGTGTTGATTTTTTTAATATCTGATTTTGCTGTCGAGTATTATTTGTCTGAAAAATTTAAACAAGTATTTTTGAAAATTCATAACTCTAGAACAAATTGAAAACAAAATTTCAATGAAAAATGCTTGGTGTGATCAAATAGCTTTAAGGAAAATAAAAGAAAAAAAAATACATTCTGTATAACAGAATCGTATAAAAAGAAAACGTAGAATAAACCTTAAATCTAACTGTGCTAGTCGCACTTACAAAAACAAAACAAACTTAATTCAACGGTACATTCCTCGAACACGCCAATCGTGATCCTATTCGACTCAAACTAACGCTCTTTTAGCAATAAGTCCAAACTTAATATCAATTACGGTAATCACGAGATAATCGAAAACAACAAACAAAAAGAAAAGAAAGAATATCGAGACAGATCTTTACCTAATTACCTCAACTTGACGTATCAAAACGCAACGCGTCCGAACTCTGTATTTTTGCTGAAAACGCAACAATCTTACAGCTACGCCGCACGCTGAAACACAAAGCGGTACGTGACCTACAGAAGAGGTGACACTTTCAAACAGAGTAACGCAACTCGATTCGGCCCCGTACAGCGAAATTTGGTTGCATGCAATCAATAAAATCAATGACTCTACTTTAAATGTTCAACAAACAAAATGAACTCTACGCGTAATCAAAAAACTCAGGCTACGTTTACCAAGCAAGAAGATCGGCAAACGAATTTCGAATACGCTTATTCGCAAGTTCAAAATGTCCAACCGTTGGTCGATGTGCCGATCTAGATCACTCTCGAATCTTGTTCGCGAGACCGAAATTACCGCTTAACAATCCTCAGCCACACCTAAAAATCGCCGACTCCATTGTCGGACACCACCTCCTCTTCTTTTACAACTTTCTCAACACTCTCCTCAAAAGCAAAATTACTACCTCTACCAAATCGATAATTGCTCGCAACTCACGCCATGCACAAGGACTCAAATCATAAGCTCCGCTGCGTGGGAATTCGAAACATGTGCCTTTATCATTTGCAAGATTGCCCGGTTCTTATCGGCACTACGATTACAACATTCTTAAATCTAGTCTGTCGCTACGTCGTCGATTTCCGCTGGCGCGGAACGCTGATTAGTTGCGAGGCTCGTCTGTGCTTCATAATTCGTCCGTGGCGTGGTGACGACTTCGCGATGCAGCGATCGAGGCGCTGGTATTGCCAGACGAAACTGCGGCTTGCTGGCCAACAACGGGAGTCCAGTTGGCGTTCTCTCCGTAGCCTCAGGTTGACGAAGTTCACCGTTCGCAATGATGGCCTCACGCTCCTCTTCCTTTCTTAAAAGCTTCTGCGTTGTGTTGGCCAGATGAATTTCGCTGAATTCGTTGCTGGTCCTCCACTAATCGGTGTCGCATAAGCTCGAAAGAAAAAATAAACAAAAATCCTGAAATATCTTATTCGCTAGTCTGTAAAATGTCCCCTCTCGGAATTTCGGATGCGTGAACTTTGTCATGGTACTCTTTTTTACTTTATCGACAGTTACCGACATCGTTATTTCTTTAATTTGAGGGTTCCGCCTAGAGTTCAGGGAGCCGGCATTTTTAACGCGCTTCAAAAGTGCCACGTTACATTGCGTATACTTTTATGCAATTTTATCAAATCCGAGATATGTTTTACTATAAACTTATCTGCTGATATGAAATCATTTTTTCCCGGGTTGATACAATACAACTCCCTTCAAGCTCGTTGAAAAACGTTTTCTTGCTGACTACGAGCACGTGTATTGTTTTATACACGGACGCGGAGTATCGTTCAGTTGCAACTGAACACGAACATCTGAGTACCATGAAATAGGAGATCCTGAGTAGGGGAGCAGAAGATAACTGCTGAGCGGCTTGCGTGCTTCTGATGTTTCGTCCAACTGCGGTTCCCACCAGAGCAGAATTTAATTTAACGATCCCTTCCTCTGTAACGATTACTTCTCGCCCCTTCTCCACATCCCGGTGATCAATGGACTCGACTCCGATCGCAAGCCATAAGCCAATTATTGCATCGACACTCCTGTTTTTTATTGCTCAAACACACGCAGCCGTCTTTCCGAATTGCCGAGGATAGGCGAGACTTCGCGTAAGACGTGGGACTGGAAATGGAAAGCGGTCTAATGGCGTGACCTCGCTAATGTGTGGACGAAATCTCCATAAATCCGTTAAATTATCAGCGTAAGATGTTGTGTGCGGTGTAAAACGACTGCAGGCCGCAGCGATCGATAAGATGTTCGTGCACCGGTGTAACTGGAACATTGTGAACCCCACCACTTTCAATTTCTCTATTTTCTCGCTTCTTATTCCACGTGATCGAACAATGGGGATCCGGTGGTCTCGTGTGTCACCGGATGGATCTGTATCGCGATCCAGATCTGATCTTTGCCAAGGTGCAAAGTCGCGTAGGATCTATAGGTATAACATCTTGAGCCACGAGGCGGTGAAATAAACATACCCTGTCCATTAGAAGTATAAGCTCAGGAATGAACGACGACGATCTTGATGCACAGCCACACCCGTTGCTTACGGATATTTCGATCCCTGTTTAAGAATGAATCGACGTTAACGTCTAAATTAAAACTGGAAGAGATTTTTTTGGAATATGTTCAGGAAAGGAGAAAATATACGTTTGGAAAATCTTCAGCAAATTCATTTACCTCAATCATAGTAAAAAAGAATGAAATCATATCCCTGCTATGTGATGGAAATGGAACAACAGATATTTGTCAATAATTGCAACCATAATACAAGATTTCTTAAAGGTTTTCAGGCAATTTGTAGGAATCTAGTCAACGAGCTAAATAAGCTTAAAACATTAGAGATTGAGTTGTTATTAGAAACAGAGTTGAACATTTTTAAACTTTCTGGTGATAAAACCTCAGCTCAGATTGATAGTATCTTAATTTGTGTTGTTGAAATTTACTCAGATTCATTTCTACAAGCAACACATAATGGAGTTGTTGTTTCTTTCGTGTTCACTATCATTGGTACAAGCAGGATTGCTTGAGATTTTTTAAACGATTTCCCACACATTTCCCAACTTTTTATGAAGACGGTTCTCAGTTGATTAATCCTTAAGAGAATTAGGTGCAGGAAAGTCAAGCTATCAGAGATAATATCATTTCCACACTTGAAATCACCTTCAATACCTATTATAATATGTTGACCGAAATTTTGATTCCTGTAAAAAAGGGCTTGTACTATAATTCAAGATTTGCTTCATTGGTTAAAATTGTGTCGTTTTTGTACAATTTTCTGCAGCTACAAGAAAGTCTTGTACTATATGTTCGTCAGTGACGAGTTACTATAAGAATAAGAATCTTACAATAAGTATTAATTTTCTTATTTACTAATCAAGCCCAACTTTGAACAGCGTTTTCCGCATCCACTAGAAACAGGAAGAAATTTATTGTGCAGATATTGCGCAAAGATCAAACCAATCCCAGAATTTAAATGCCTTATTGATAAGCGGCTCTCTGGAGTTCCGGAACACATCGAAAAGCTCATCCTACAAAAAAGTCACCAACACCCTTGAGCTACCGAAAACGGTACCTTACATCATCGAAGTTTTCCATCATATTTCGTCAACTTTGCGTAAATAACATCTGGTAACGAGTCTCGTGTTGCAATAACGTCGGCCTCTCCAGAGAGTGAAGCAGTTGATGACGTCAGGACGCGTGGATGGAGCCAAGATCTTAAGGAGACACGTAATATATGGCGAAGCAGATGCTGAGCCAGCCGGTCAGTAAAGGCCTCCGGCAATCGTCCGAGTCCAGGCTGAAGGCCCAAGAGTATGTGACCACTTTCTTTTTAATTATCACTTCCTTATAGCGTTTGCAGGGATCGTCGCAGTCGAATAAGAAGCTGCCGATGCAGTAACTCCGTTGTGAATCCGGTCGTTTCCACACGTAATGACGGATAAATCATCCTGAGGATTACGGAAAAGATGTTTGCCAATTCTTATGGATCAGCACCTTGACGAATTCACATCCCTTGCCGCAGGTACCATATAATAGTGAAATATACACGCCGACGTAAAGGCGTTTTCACGGAATGATCTCGCTCGGAGAAGTTGATCTTAACGTACTCAACTAATACCCAACCTATATACAATATAGGCACTTGTTTATTACATATGGGGAGAAGCGCGGTGCTTTGTGAGACTGGTTGGAGGCCATGTATTACCTGCTAGAATGCGAGTGTTACGCAAAGCAATCTAGATTGCGTAGGGTAATATCTGGATTTTATATAATACATGCGTATTGCAACATAGGTCAACTCTATCGAGATTCTTGGAATCTTTGTGGGATCCTTAATGGCGCAGCTTGCCTTAAGTGGGAACGACCAGAGCACGTTGACGCAGTTTTTATAGAGACGTAACGTGCATTATCATTTTTAAACGCAACTCAAATTTTCTGTAACAGTTGGACGTTTTTTATGATTCTGGATTGAGAATTTTTGGAACAGTAGTGAAATTGTGACTGGACCATAGGCCTCGCTCAGAAACACTCTATTTTTGCTTCAACTATAATATATGCCCAAATCAAGATGCAGGTTAACGCAGAAGTTACACAATCCATTAGTTAGAGTCTGCGATCCAGCGTAGGTATTTTTCAGGTTTGGGATTACATAGATAAAGCAATTACCGTGGCAACCACATCGACGTAATAGTCGTGGTTTTGTGCTCGTCAATAGAAGCTACTTTCTTCTCATCATCAGTTTACTGCTGGATTAGAATTTAATTTGAGTAAAAATTAGCCTGAGGGCAGCAAAACGCTTGGGACGAGATAACTGGGTACCATGTAACTGCCTCTTAACATCGAAGAAACGGTAAAAAGTCCGAAATTCTTCACCAGCTGTTCGCATCTGTAAAGAGCTTGGATATTGTAAACACGTCAAATGCGCACCTGCTTGTTGGAGAATTAATTAGGCGATGGCCACTTAGCTAAACAGTACATGAATACGTGGCTACTGTAGATGCTGGAGATGCACCGGTCAAATCTTGTGGCAAAATGAATTATGCAAGATCAGGTGAATACTTTCATAAATTCACTTGAAACAAAAAATAATAAATACTCCTAATCATTTTATTCAAACGGACAAAGGTAAAATGCTTATTTGAAATCAGATGTAAAATGGACATTATACACTTGAATATGTATTTTTCCCTAATGATTGGAATATACCTTGTTACTTGTCATTGCATTTTGTACCTGTGTTATTTCTCTTGCCAAGCAACTGCAATTCTTCATATTATTTTCTTTTGCTGATGTTTCTCATATTAATACACATTGTCATTTCACCGTATGAAAATAATCGTGCAACTCGTGGAAATGATTATGGATGATTACTATCGTATATTACGAACATTTTCTCAAACGATGGAAAACTACAATTTGAAAGATTTTTGCTAGATATAGGTAGGCTACAGTCAGACATGCTTTATTTTCATGCGGAATTGAGTCAAGATAGTTATCAAATCACTGCTTCAATGAGTGAACAGATTCATACGCCACTTAACACATTCTCTTCAAGTTAAAAATGAGGCGAAGACCTGGTAATTCTGACATAATCCATTTCAATCAGAGAAAATCGTTATGAAATATTAGCCACAGAATTTTAGGCAAAATGTAAGATCTATTTGAACAAAGACATTTAACGATTGGCTGAATGCTCACGTTTAATTTCCATTTAAAATATAAAATATCATATGCGTATTCAAATCAATTTCGAATGAAAAATTAAAAATACATATTTACAATAAATACATATTTATAGTGAAATCATTTCAAATATTACCCAGACCTGGAATTAAGTCGTAAAGCACAGCATTCATTGTCAATGGCGAATCATGTCAAATCTTCATTTTAGTTTATTTTTATCTCATTAATTACAATGTAAACTGTAATTTGACTTTGAACGAGTCACGGCTTATACATGACATTTTCTACCCAGATATAATAATGTGCGAAACTTGAAACTGCCTCGTCAGTCTCATATTTCGACGCATTCAATTTAGCAAGAATACGGAAAGTGACCCCATCGAAGTCCGCAAATCCAAATGATCTTTGAGAATCGGAATAAGTGTGACACCTTTCAGCGGCGATACAGAATTTTGGCAGACAGCTTAGATAATTGCGGACTAGAGACCGAGCGCGAGTACAAGTAGCGCCGCAAGTGATCGAATTTGTCCCTATCAACAGGTCACGCAGTAACGTTGACGAGTGGCATGGCCACTGAACGTTATTTGTGATAATTTTTTCGAAAAAACAATATTCATACCAAAAAAATTCCTCCCCCGAAGCAAAAAAAGTGAAGGCTAATTTGTTGCGCTATCAGCTGTTATAATAGTTGCACAAATGCCGAGTAAACCGTTACTTACTATTCCTTTGCGACAGGGCGATTCAAAACGATTGATCAATTTCGTGCTATGGCGTAGCCACGGAAATTTACGATTGGCTGAGTCATTGATGTAGACGGGGGAAAATACCCGTCGATTGAGGCCAGGAAGTAATATTAGAGGAGAGACATATCTCTGCGTTACAAAAGTGGACCACATTTTAGTTGAAAGCTTGTAGTACCAATAGCGCTATTCGCAGCGCTGGTATCGTTCGTTACACTGTGCCTGACGGCTGGCAACACCGGCAACACTAATAAAGTGTCAACTTCTGCGCGCGCCGATGCGCGCGCAAGTTCCCGATGCAGCAAACGATACCAGCGCTGCGAGCGGCGCTATAGGAACTACAAACTTTGTACACGAATCTGTTCCACTATTGCCATCCGACATGGTAGGAAGATATGTCTCCTTCCCAATATTCCTTCCTGGTTAAGGCAAATAGGGTGAATTTGGCGCTGTCGTCAATTTCACGCACGGTCTCTATGAGAGACGGCACAAAGCAATCCGAAAGCAACATCGGATCTGGCAGTAGCACAATCCAGTCAGCTAGTAAAGGTAACGTCTAGCTGCAGTTGGAGTCGAGACATCCGTCTGAAAAGAAAAGTCCTCCGTCCAACGGCCGCTGGACGAAGACAGAGATCGCAGAGATCGCCGCATATATTGCACCGACCCACGCGAATCTCTGGGTCCGCTCGACGTCGCGGCTTGATTGTTGCCGAAGGACATGGCGTAGGTCGAGTGACGAGGAACGCGAGTGCCTCGGCTTCCTGATTCCATTTTCGGAACTCGTACAAGTTATTCCGGAGGCTGGGCCCACCGACCGAATCTCTGCACGCATTTTTCCGCCATTCGAGATTGTCAGATGTTTCTGTATGTTCGCACCGTCTACCTTTGCTGCAGTCTCTGAATAGTTCTATCATTTTTTAGCTCAGAAGAGGAGTTCAGTTTAATGGGAGAACTCCATATCGACGAAATTTTGTTGACACTTTTTAGCTGAAATAAACAGTCCCATGTTTGGAAAGCATGTTCAATCAGATATTGACCTCGAACAATTGGCATTGTAACGACTCCCTCTGTAAGACTAGTATATTTTAGTTAGAAAATATCAAAAGTGAGGCTTTAGTTATTTTATTCTCGACGAGAAATATTCGTGCGGTGAAACGCCAAAATACGGGTCCCTTTGCGTTGGCCTATGTAAATAATAGAAATGTTTCACTCAGAAGAAAATGCAAATTCTGTAATCTTCATTATCAAAAAAAAGTTTTACGGTCTGAAGAACTCTCGGCCATCTTTCGGTGTGCAGAGTTTCGCAGGAATGCGACGATTGATGGACTTTCTCGTTACAAAATGTAGAGTAGAGGCTACATTTTTTTTTCTACCTACAACAGGGCCATTTTTATTAGGTCACGGATCTCACGGTATCAGGCCCTCAAAATTTCGGATGCTTCTATGAGATCCAAGTGCGCGATCCTAGTGCTAATAGATCCGCGAAGGTACAGGAAGTCGCCGTAGAAAAACATGAAGAAAAAATGCTGGAAGCTTCCTCGCAGAATATGAATTACCCGACGCCCACGATTAATTACCTATTTACACGATGAAACAGAGTAAAGTAGTTTACACACACAGCCACCCTTGACACCGCAATCAACTATTTACAAGCGTTCACGCGGCATCTAAATAGAATCTCGCATAGGGCCCAGGTGGGATACAGCGGAGAGCAGAAAGGCCGAGGAAGATGTGATGAAACCATCTTGCACGGGCCCAAGCTCGACCATGTGTCGGAGTGAATTGGATGCACTGTTAGCTTTGATACCCTTTCCTACGTGCGTAAAGAAGAGATTTCTTTTCCGACGGAATACAAAATGAATTACCGATGCGTAGGAGAGAATGATGCGATATACGGGGTGTATATAGCAGGTAATTTAATATTAAGAGAAATAATGAACGGTATGGGTAGAAAAAAAAACGACATTTAAAAAATAGCGGTTAAATCATACAATTTTCTTTTACTCGGATGATCGTTGGTTGATTTCGTTGTTATTTTCCATCGATCAATTCATCGTATATCATCCGTTCCCATGCAGTGGAATCCGACCGAGTTCGTAGAGAAATATAAGTTTATCCATCATCGACACCGTCCGCTTCCGCGTCCCATGTATTACCGATGCCATGTGCAGTTGCGGAAAAGATACACGGTTATACCGTGCATGTACGTAGGTATGAGCTGAAAACAACCATCCGCGTGCCGGGTATTAAATGTCAGATGACATTACGTTGAGGAATGGCAGAGCATTGGGTGGATGCCTTTTTTCACCTATTTTTATCCGGGCAACTTTTTATGCAACGTAAAACCTGAAAGTATACCTACGTTTTCCTGAAATAGAAACCGGGAATCAGCCTTATTGCCCCGGGCAGACACAAGCGTGCATGTCTGGTAAACTACGGTTGTAACCCTGCCATAAGCGCCACGATGCCTTCTGGACATGCTAGTGTGATATCATCGTCCAAGTTGCTTATGTAACGACTCTTACAAGAATCCGATTTCCTGTCAAACGTTTGCATAGCGCAAGACTGCTGGTTACACAATGTCCGAGAGACAATTTTTTCTATATTCAATGTTCGATGTTTCGAATTCAAAATCGGTACCTACCTTTGGGTGGTTTTATTATCATTTTTTGTAGGCCACGAAAATCTCCTAATAAAAACAGAAATAAGAAATACTGGTATTGAGAATGCAAATTTATTGTTATTTGTATAGATGCTACGTAAGAAATCGCATCGAAATAGTTAAAACTAGTAAATTCATTCGATTTCACTTTCGATTACCTATTTTATTACGAATAGTCGATGTACGACTATCTCGTAATAAAATTAATACAAAGCATAGATTTTTGCCGACTAACCTCCTTCGAGCCATGAATAATTAATTCGTAATTGTGTAGAAAGAACGGATTTTGAGATAACGGTAGAACCACCCCGAGATTAAACTATCCGATAAACTGAATTACATCGATGAAGATCACGCAAGATGGACACTAATGGCGAACGGTGATTAAAAAATGGCTGGAGGATATAACGATCCGGGGTATACTTGAGGAAGAAATTTCATTTGCGCTTTAATCGTCGCGCATTATAATTACGCCTTCAGCTAAGTCGTAAACATCGAAATGTCTTCCTCTCGTGGTTACGAAAAGACTTGTGCCGCGTCTCGGCGCATGCAAATCCACTGCTATAGACTCAAACTTGTATCTATAGCTATGTAATTTGCAACTGAAAAACCCTACTTCAAGAAGTCATGCAAATCTTTGACTTTCGGCCTACTTCTAAAATTAATATTCATTCTATGTACGCTGCAAGTTGCTGAAAGGAATTGCAATGTAATAATACAAATAATTATTATACAGAATAGGTATAAGTTATACACAGATGCACAGCAATGATTACACTTGAACTTGAATTTGCAATGTAAAGAGGTTATCGGAATTTCGAACCTCTTATACGTAAACATTTGCACGCTTATTAGTAGTGCTTAAAAGTAGGTTTAACTGTTGGTCAGAATTTAGTTGTTTTAGAAGACAACCATCTCATTGCGAAAATCAATCGAGAAAATAATTGAGTAGTAAAAGAAACTACGTCACTTTGCAATTTTTATCAAAAAAATGTAAAAATTCACACCACAAAATTCTTCACCTACAATTAACCAGTCAATCGAAGCATGACTTGATATTTTGGCAGTTATACAAAAAATCAAAGTCCATTTTAAAGTAAGAACGTAAAAATCTAAAAGCATTTCCACAAGTTTATTATTGAATCGGATCAAAATTATGAATAAAGAGATTGCAAAATACATCTGCACGAGACTTGGAGCTAATTTTAAACCTGCTGCGTGTCTCTTTAATCGAGAAATTTGTATAACATAAGTTGCCGACTTGGTTTTAATGGTGCTTAGATAATGAACTTTACTACCGATTCTATTACTCTTTATGCAGATTATACTTCGAATGGCGCAAGCTAGTAATGGAGCATGTGGGCATTATGCATGTGTTCATTACTGACAAGATGCTGGCGTTATTAAATCCAATATCATCCATACTGTCGGCTTTACTTGACCTCGACGCGTTATAAATCTATAAGCAGCATCCACGGTGTTATAGATTCCAGCCACCAAAGCTATAATACAATTCCACGCCCTCCGATTTCTTTCTCTATGGATTGTTTTTTTTTAAGTAAAAAAGATGAATAAACAGTTTAGTCTGTGCGCATGCGAATAAACGTATTTCAATGATTTTCCTGATTACAATTTGAGAATTTTAAACAATAAATGGTTTCTTTATTGGCCGTGACTCGAAAATGGACGGACTAATTAAAATAAAATTTCGTCCAGTCAGGCTTAATTCAAGTTAAAATCAATTATATTTTGCTCAAAATTGGCCGAACTATCTCTGAGTGATTTGCGTTTTTTTTTTCTTTTCTCGTTTCTACAAAGCAAGAACCCAATTCGTTGAATAAGGATTCTAATCACGATTTCGATGAACAGGTGAGACTGCGATGACTTTCATAAACTAGTCAGACAACAACTTGACGCGAAGCCAAAATTAATCGAAATGTCCAGCGAGATGTTAGATCGACTGCGTTAGAGAAGATTCATCCTCAATTTTACAGTAAATTGGCTATAAAAAGATACGACATGCCTGAGGGTTCAGCTTGTCTTTAATCATAGTTTTGTAACCCGACAATCCCATTAGCAAAAGGAGACGATTAATTTACAGAAAGTGTAAAGTTCACTCAGGTTCGTCGTTCGCTAACATATTTTTTCTTAAAAACATAAAAAATGACAACAATAATTCTAAGGAACAAAATCATCACTTACTATAACCATTGTTGTTTTTATTGTCATTGATATTATTATAGAAACGTAGTTTTCAGGCATCCTGTAACTTTTCGTCGTAGCTGGTTTGTACCTGCCGAGAATAAGAAACAGGCGTAAGTTGGAAGGCAGTTTTAATTTACTAACCTTTACCCGTCAACCTTGACACCAACGAACAACCTCTTCGGAACACAAGACACTGCACTAGCACTAATCCAATGTTAATTTTGCAGCGCACTATAGCTGTCTTCACGTGGGCTTCGCACTGTGCTTGATAGCCTTGCTTTGTGTCGTAGCGCCTCCGCATCTCCAGAACGTTAAGAAATTTCAACGCACATTATAATAAATTAACTTTACGAGAATGCAAAAACGCCTTGAGACAATACGCATCGTATCCAACATATACTAGTCTAGTCGATAAGCTCAAAATGGTCTAAAATAGAGATACTGCTCTTAAAATTATGTGCGATAGCTCATTGGATTCGGAATGACGCCTAGACAAATGTACTACAAAATTTTATCAGCACATAAAAAATTGCAAAAGTTATAAACAATTAGAGATGAAAAAAAAGGCATTTCGTTTTTCACCAATATCTCTTTATATGCCTTTTTTTATCATGAAAAAAAAGGCATTTCGTTTTTCACCAATATCTCTTTATATGCCTTTTTTTTCATCTTTAATTGTTTATAACTTTTGCAATTTTTTATGTGCTGATAAAATTTTGTAGTACATTTGTCTAGGCGTCATTCCGAATCCAATGAGCTATCGCACATAATTTTAAGAGCAGTATCTCTATTTTAGACCATTTTGACCTTATCAACTAGACTATACAAAGAACACTTATCTGTTTAGAAAAGTTTATCAACAGTGGGTAATAAGGATAATATATACGAATATGACGAAACCTTACGATGAAGCTTCACCACGTTTTTGTGTATTTCTAAATACCGTCAGAGTTTGGAATAACTGACTAAATCGAAAATATTTATACTTCCGAGAAAACGGTTTATTTCTTCAAGCCGCAGGTTTGTTATAAGGAAACTCTATATTTCTCACAAGATTTGCGAAACGAGTGTCATTGATTATGTGACATATCATTATGAAAATTTACTCACAGCAACAATATTAACATGATTTAAAAAGCTTTCCCCTAACTTTTCAAATATATTATATGTTATTTTAATAAGTCACAGTCCGCAAATATTGTGAATTTTTTATCTATCTAAACTTTATAATGAGAAAATTGAGATACCTATTCATGAAATGGCAACTTTCTACACTTTTCCTGTTTCAAAAAAGTCATATTATACAACGGATTGAAAATTCAAGCGAAAAGTGCTAGAAAATATGCCGAATTTGAGTTGTGATTCTTGAACTCACACTACCGAAAGTTGTTCCCACTCAATCCAACAAAAACATCTGACTTGACACGTGAATACAGGTCCGCCACTTTGAATTTTATAACTCTGATTTTGATGTCGTTGAAATGCTGAACGAAACATTTACGATCAAAAGTTATCACCACTGCGAAATAACCGCGTCTACCGTTTTCTGCCCAGCTAATGCATTTCGAGCCTGTAAACATCAGTGATGGAATTGCACGTATAGAATCTCTTTGAAATGCTGGTTAAAAGGCACTCTAAAAAGACAATTACATACAAAGTAGAGAACTGTCGTACGCGGTAGCAACTATTACAACCCCATAGAAAGTAGTAATTCAGATAAAGCAAACGTGCAAAGAACCTGAACTCGCATACCGGTTGTTCGTAAACCACCATAAGTTGAATTGGTGTGAACGTTTCCTTGCGAGTAACGGTAAATGGGGCGTGATTTTTTTGGAAAGCAATTGATACACGACAGCACGACAGGGATGGATCGACATTTTCACCCTATCTGTTGCTAACGGATCCTCTACGGATACCACATACTCGTACATGCCATAGAAAAATTTTACTTAAAAATTAGTAAGAAGTTAGCAAAATTGTGACCTACCTTATGTCTACAAACGTCCATGAAAATATCACGATCAAGACAAAATTGAAATAAAAAATTTGAATCGTATAAAACTCCCCATGGTGCATAGTATAGTAGGATCAACAAAATCTAATTATAATCAAATTTTCAAAATTTCTCTTCATTATTTTTATCGGCGACAAATCAATTTACAGACAACTTGTATTCTGATATCTACTGCAAATTGACTATTTAGCGGATAGTCTTGAACTCATCGTTGGCATCCAGTCATATATTGACTTTAAATACACCATTTTTTTCTATCTGAAATTAGCTGGATTCATTTTTTACCTGCCAAAAGTCAATTATTACAAGTCGATCGTGTGCTTACACTTGAGACCTTGACGGATAATGCAGTGGAATACCAACATCTCGTCTCATTTTCCGCGGCGTTATGAGAGAAAGAGACCCTTGTAACTTCGAATTACATTACTATGCATTATTCAAATGGCGGGACTACCTGACCAACACCTACTACTAACAACGAATGTCTTTATCTATCTACCACGGTGACGCCTACCTGCCCATATCTCAATTCATGTCTTCCTGGATATCTGCTTCAACTTTAAAATTCATTGTGGATACATTCGGTTCAGGAATGGCAAGAGCACACAATGCACATTGTGCGGTTTTCACGACACAGACCTTGGGATCCGTTGAATGAGTACTAAATCTTCTGGCGTCCGCACGAATTAGAGACCATCCTGCCTCTTGAAATTCCTCCAATTAGGTTTTTTTCTCTTACGAGGGACATTCTCAATGTCCTGTTGAACAATTTCAAACACTTGACCACACGCATCATGCAAAGGAAACCAGTTACCGGCGAATTAGGTAATATTCAAGCTAAACCATCAATGCGTTACCAGCCTAGTAGATGCCTTCTTTTTTGAAACACCGTCTTATATTCCATCCATAACGCTTTAAGTTACAAGATTGAAAAATAGAGTTGAATCAAGTCTCTAGCACAAAGATAATAGGTAGGTACCTACTTCGTTCGTCCATTAATGGAACCGACTGATACAAACTTCTTTCATTTTCTGAAACAGTGTGGAACTTGCAACATACTCGTCACGAAATTTTTTGGACAAGTTGCACTTGAATTCAAAGCAGCAATAGACCATTGCTGATGTGAGGAAATGCACTTGCATAATGAACCACCATCAAGCGAATGGAGTTATTTGAGGACAGAAATACCTGTGAGGAGTTTTCCGACTTTTACTTTCGCTTTGTGTTCCGAGAAGTACTAAATTGCAAATCGTAGCATTGACTAAGCATGATTGCTATTAACTATGTTTCATTAATACCTGATATTTACACTACCCAGAAAAGTGCGAATTGTCCAACAGCGGTACCAGTTTCAGAAATCATATTTAATGTTGCTCGGAATACGTTGAACCGCGTCGGTGTTATAAGTAATAGTACGTCTGCTCTGTACACATTGACCAAAGACCTCAGCATTTAATATTCGCTGTTTGAGGCAACGACCTTGCTGGTCGTCCAATTACACTTGTCAAAGCAGAAGCCGTGCACTTGCAGTTGATATGCAGCGAGATGACCCTGGTGCAGCAAGCATCAAACTGCACAGCTCTCACCGGCATAAACGATCCAACATCAACACTCGGACGACTGTGATATTTGTGTTTTATTGCGTGCTAGCCGCGCCAGCAGAAAGATAAATTTCCCCTCGACGATAAAATCGGTCCAGCATCTGTGATCTCTGCTGATGCAGTTGCGCCATGGTGTATAAATTGCGCCTGCTTCGACTTAGACGCTCATCAATTTTATGGCAGATATGTGTTAGCGAATTTACCTGATGCCTCGTGCTCAGGCATTCGTATCACGCACTCAGCCAATGTGAATGATAATTCTTTGCTGGGCTCGTAAACTATTAATTACACTAGTTCTCCTGACCCGATAATCAGAGACCTTTACGTACCTAGAGCACTGCTGAAACTCGCCTTTTTTGCACGACTCCAACACTCTTCCGTTTCTTCCTGTTGCACGCCTCAGGTCTCGATTGAAAAGAATCAGCAGTAAATTACGTCGATTTCTTTACCGGAAATTGCATCTTAATTGTGTATTCACTTTCAATTAATACCTGAAACGTCAAAAATAGTTACGATATAACCATATGTGGAGCTGAAAATGTAGATACATTTCATGAGAACTTGTCACATCGCTTCTTCGGTATGGTTGACTCTAAATCTGGCTTAGAATTTCGGAAAACATCGATTTTCTGAATAACCATTTCGAGAATGTAATAAATATTCAACTATCACGCCGCTCTACTTAACCATCCAAAATCCTTTTCGTAGAGTACAACTCCTATTGGCACCGCGCAATTAACACTGGCAAATCCAATCGCATATCATTGATGCCAGCGCAGTATAAAAATTCGTTTATGTTCTTAAGTAGAGCCACACCATCAATAATTATCGGTTTTTTCACGAGTCCCTGGAAGTGTCAGAACCATGGCAGACAGCCGTGCCAGCGACAGTGCACAGTCACGAAAAAACGAACTTTTGCGCAGCTCGACTCGCCCAAGGGCTTTGTTTGTGCCGCCGATCGAAACGGAGGAAAGATAAAGCTGCGAATGCCAATTACTAAACCTGGTTCTGCGAGTTTTTGCGGCTATTCGATGAGCCAAGCGCAGGTTCAGTTCCGCGGCACAACGCAGGTATACGCGTGTAATGATAGAAGATAGGCAAAAACAGGAAGCGGTAGGTACCTGTCAGCGACAGCCAAAGCCTCGCCTCGGGGCCGAAACTCCTGTGGGTTTGCCTGGACCTCCACGAATCTCTGCAGGTGCAGAGGCGCCGCGTCAAGGCGCAGACCCATCGGTTTCCAAAGCTGGTCCCCCCGCGTTCGCGTGGATTTGAAAACCGAGCGGGAATCGAAGCGATTTTTTTATGTCGAACCCTTCAATTGGCTTGGCGTCGCACCAAGACCATCGTACATCGAAGCGGAGTTATCGCCTGACAAGTTGTACCAAGTTGTACCCCCGGTGGAAGCATAGCAGTCCATGGCTGTGTTGGCAGATAAGAACACTTTGCGATGCAACGCAACGCTTTACTCATAGCCGCGCTGTCCTATCTCACCTTCGATAGTAACGGATTAGAACTTTTCACAGGCCTGTGCAAGCATGCGTGATGAACGAGTTCCTTGACGTCTGACATCTGTTGAACAGTTCGACAGGTTGCGAGCAGATGTGATGAGATTGGTGAAATCTGAGCAAGAAATTCAAAGGCGAATTGTAAGAGCCATCGGTTCGGGTAATTTTTTTTTTTTTCAATTTCAACTTGACCTCCAAAATTTCCGTTCCCGGAAAAAGGTGGTTGAATGCAACGTCAGGAAGGTTCAAAGACATCGGGGTTTTTGTTTTCGAACCGTTGAACAAAAAACCGGCTCGAACCTTTCGCTGAGCATGCAGAATTCTCGGATGGTATCCGTCGTTTACGATAGCACCGACGGTGAGCGGCGCAGAGCCGCAAATGTTGAGCATCGCACTTGTGTGTCCTAAATCACTTACATCGCGATTACCGGGCTCGCGCGTATGTAATTACCTGAAATTATCATTATTCATCATCAATGCGGTTAGTGCATTGTGGTGCTTGGTAGCCATTGCCATTCCCGTAGCCAGAGGTGGTTGATTGTGAAGCCTCTGTGGCTCTGCAGAGGTAAATATATCTTGGATCTATAGCGGCCGGCAAGTGCCGGCCGCGTAGAGTCAACCTCGGGAATGAACGGCTATACCGTAGCGGAAAATTAGTACGTTTTGCTCTATCTAACAATAAAATATAGGGGCTGGTAGGTTGATCTACGATTGCGTGCTCTACCCATCCACCGTACGGGACACGAGGCCACGGAGACACGAAGTACATAAACGTCGTATTGGGTGACAGACTCTCTTCCTACGTCGTTTGGATATCGGACATTGGGATCCAGCTTTCATTTACTATACTCGAAATCTCTCGGGTCATGCACGATTGTGTTCCTATGAATTACAGCGCGATGCACGTGAAATAGTAGTTTATTCAGAGCTGGTGGTCAGTCACTTTTCTCACTATTAGTCACTTTTCTCAAAAGGAGATCACTTAAGTCACTTGTTCGATCGTAATTGAGTTTGGTACGTAAAAAATTTGGTTGCATATTTTTTTCCCACGCGCTATCGACTAGAGAAGATTTTAGTTGTTGAGTACTATAGTGTTTTTAGCGACCACATCAGCTTCGAGTTGATTTCGGAAAATCGACTGTAGTCACATTGTTCATTGTTTCTGTATAGAAACATTTCGCCCGAATAGATTTTTGGTTCACATGTCATTCATTTACTAAAGATCGTGTACATTGGTACATTTTTGTTGCGCGGAAACAGACGTAAAGAATAAGGAAAATCCGTATGCAGGGATGTGATTGAAAATAGGGCTATTTCTGCTGAGATGAATAGTGGTGGGACTTTTCGTTTAATTACCGTGCAATAGTTAATTCATTCAATCACTTTTGAGTCACTATTTTTAGCTCCGAACGTCACTTTTTTTACTACTTTTTTGAGACGACGTGACTGTTACCAGCCCAATTTGGCTGATCTTGACGATCCCAGCCTAAGAACTTCTTGTTGGGATGCATTTCGAGCCATTAAATTTTAACAAATAAAATATTTTAATTTGTTTATTTCGTTATTGAAATAACTCAAAAACCACCACATCAATAAAACCCAAAGTTGGTTTTGAGTTGAAAAAAAGTCCCATGGACTGAGACCAGAATTATCCGAATCCGTTAATTCGTTCATGAGATATGAGAAACTGTTTGGAAGTGATTCTCTAGACCTTGAAACGTCGACATCTGGTGAAAACTCAACTTTTCATTTCCGCGGTAATAATAATAACTTTCCTTGTTCTTGTTCCCTCGTTCCTTTATTGGAGCAGAAAGTTAACAATGAAGTGCTGGAGGCAACTAAATTTTTAGTTGTACACTGAGCTACCGAAAATTTAGTGACAGCATATAAAAATTACTCAATTTGATGAAACATTTTACTTCAGACAAATGGAACTAATAATTAATTATCATTAAAACATGCATTTTTGAGAATATAAGAAACTTTGTTGATTCAAAGAAACTTTCATCTGTAACATATCGACTTTTGAGAAGGCTCGTACAAAAACTAATATTTATTTTTTTATAACACTTTATTTTTCTGAATCCACTTTTCTTTTTTTTTCTCATATTCTTGAATTCCTGCATTTATAATTTTCTGAGAACTATGTTTTTTAACAAATTTTGACAGTTCAAAACGTATTTGCGAGAATTTAATGTGATATCAGAAGTAAAAATCCGAAATCTGCTCTGGCTCGATTCTTTTTCTCTGCTGAAATATATTAACTTAAAAATCTTACGATACGACTAATTCAATCACTTTGGAATATTCCAATAATGAAATAGAATCTTACATTTGAGCGAGATAAAGTATTTCATACAAACTCAACATTTTTCACCAGGTTATTTCACAATAAATATTAAATATCATATCACGATACAAAATGCTCACAACATTTTGAATATTTCTACTCTTTCTTGGCAAGTTCATTTGCTTCTGATCTAATTGATACATTTTTTATATACATATGGATTTGTGTCAGAATAAAAAAAAATTCTCAGTATCGTCATAGTTTACAACATTGCTGAATTTAGTGTAAGACATTCTGACCAACAAGTAGGAACTGTGAATCCTAACGCGCGTTACAAATAAAAAATGAACTAACAAAAAAATCGTGACTGATTAGTTTCAAGTACAACCCAAGTTAAATCGAAATACAAAGGTTGAACCAATCCCGCGCTATCAGAGTTCCAAACTTCGAAATGTGTTGAGCTGCTGCTACACTGCACAAACTGGTCCTATAAAATCCCAACATGGCGACGAGGACTTACTTTATAGTAATAATATAGTAATAATTATTTATTGTCGAGGTGCAATTCTATTCCACCATCGGAATTGAATAAGAAGACTCGCCTCGCTTTCCCTCTGATTCGTATCCTAGATCCTTCTGTCTTTCTCTCTCTTTCTCGTCGAACTTTCCTTTTCATTCTTCCTACCCGTCTTTCTCTCTTCCTTCTGTTTCCCTCCGGGAGAAGATGCGTGACTATCACAACTCATGCAGCCACCGGCCTTGCGAACAGTAATTACAATCAACCGAACCTAATAATTATTGCACATTACACTCGCAGCCGCAGGCCACGTTTCAATAAACCAAACCTGCATAAAAATGACTCCCCGATTATATTACACGTTTTCGGTGTCCCTTTTCTGGACAGACTCATGTCCCAAACACTGCAGACGGCACTGCACTTCTTATTAACCATGACTATGAAGTTATTGTACCTCGTGTAAACTCAATTCATCAGGGGACCAGTTTTTAAAAACCACTGGATTACTCCATATTTTCACCCCATCATTAAATCACATTGAAATTATTCTCGGCCACGTTCAACGCCTCCGTCTAACAAGTCGATATCGTGCACCTCGGATCGAAGGCCTGATTCAATAGTGACAGTTGAAAATGTATAGAAAACTGAAGAATCCGTGTGACCATGAACGAAAAAGCGGGAAGACAACTGCTCACTGAAGCGGTGCGTGCCGGCATTACTAATCTCTTAATCGAATCACTTGGCCACTGGGCAAGAAATCTGATTGCACGATTTACTCAATCAATTTAGGAAATACGACGTTTCTGATCAGGATGGTCTTGACCTTGATCATTCACCAACACTCGAAACTTGACGGTCTAAGAAACTAATCAGCCACTGCCATTCAGTATAAGTCTTTGATCCTCTCAATGCATGACCCGTAAATCGAGTCCCTAATTGCCTCAATTCTCACCACTTTTCTGCAATAACGTAGCGGAGGGTACAAAGTCTTCGATAACGATCGGGAGGCTATCGGTTGATTACGGAGAAATCTACCTCCTTCCTTCTAACAACGATGAACACGTAAGGCGCTTCCAGGCTAACATTGTTGCTCTGGGAGAATCGTTTCTTGAGATAAAGCAGCCGTTACGTCGTGACTTATTCAGGAGGAGTTGCGGCATATGCTGCGGCAATGGCACAGAGAGCAAGGACCTTGAGGACGGAGAATATGCCTAAAGGAGAGATGCGAGGGGCGTCATCGCATTCTACCAGGATACCGAAGACCTACACATTCCTAGTCCTTTGCTCCTCGACTTGACTAGCCAGCCCAGCTTCTCGGTCCATTAGCATTATCTGTTAACGTATTCACAAGCTATCACCACCAACGTCAATAAATGACTCCTTTGCCCTATAACGTACGATCTGACGGGTCTACTGCCTGTATTCATCCTAGAGCAGTGGTTATCTAGACCTTGTTCTACCGGCTGGAACTAGGCTGCGGTACGAAAGCGCCATTCAATCCTTCGACCTTCAATAGCAAGGGTTCGCAGCCAAGTGACGCTGTGATGATGGCTTCTTTGCTGATTGATCGTTATGCCAATCACCGAAGATTCAACCCACGAAACCAACCCATTATTGGTTAGTGTTATTTGAAGAAATATAAAAGATGTTTAATACGACTGATCTCGTCCAAGGACTGTAGAGAGCAAATGATTCTTATGATACGTCGACACGTGAACATGAAAAACCGTGCATCACTAAATTATGGTAACGATAAAACAATTTGTAAAATACGGAAAATCATATCAATCAAAGTCTGTGTGCAGAAAACAGAAAAATGAAGGGATAGAGAGTCTTAATCGTAGTACAGAAAGAACGGTGGAAGGAAGCTGGAAGGAAGGAACAGATACAAAAAGAAAAGGAGCGACCTATTCATCTGTGAACAACAAACAGACAGACAGGATGGATGGACAGCTTCTTTCAATCTCTGCCATGAAGCCATTTCGCCGAAGTATGCCTATAATATCCCAGACGCTGTTCGTGCGATGACACACACTTATCAGGCAAAGCTTAAGCTGAAATTAAATTACAATTACCATCTCCCGAAGCGTCGCAAAACGTTTATATTCGTTGTAGACACAAACCAGCACTGCTATTTCTCAATCCCCTAGAAGCTAAGCTACAGATGATGGGAAAAAATGGAGACAAGCGTCGTGGCGTGGAATAAACGAATTTTGAAGATGAGTGTTATTTAGAAATCTCAACGTTTTCGGTTCTTTTTGGTAATTAGTAGCTCTATTGTTGTACGACTGTGCACGAATACATTTTTTCAACACTGAGTGTGAGAAAGCATGAAAGAGGTATTCATCGAATGATATGAATTGCAATTTTTTATCAACAGTCTTTTATCTACTTGTAACGTCAAGATGGTTAACAGTTTCCTCGTTCAAAATGGCCGAAACGGGTGGCTAGTATTCTATGTAGTCAGAATAACAATGCCTCAGCGCAACATCGCAAACGTTCGACCAATTAATTAGTTTCATTGTTGGTTTTTTAACAACTAGAAATCTTTCCAGCCTTGTATAAGCTGGTGAAGTGACTTAAAAGATCACTTAATCTGAGAAGTCAGAGAGCGAGGAAATCTGTAGTCTGATACTGACCTTCACTTTGTACCGAGTAAGTCGATAAAATTTTCAATCGTTATTACCGAGTGCCTCAGACCAGCTTAGTACTCTTAGGATATTAATTAACCTGGGCAAGTTGAGCAGCAATTATTCAGCCCAATCTAAACTGGAATCGGTCGCTGCAATGAGATGACCACGATTAAAATAATAAATCAGAAACACCGTTACCGTGAATTAACCAATTACCTCGATCAGTAGAACGTTGATTTTCACCGGGAATCAACGCCGACGTCTTATTCGGGTGTTGAAATTCTATAACCGGTGAATTGATCGACAGAGAAAAGTACAAATGAATCCCACTCGACATCTACAGCGTGATTAAGTCTTCGCTACCGATACACCTTTACAACCCAGTTCAATCAACTCTGCGTACAAGTGGGCTACATTCAAAAGCGTCATTGAGTCACAATGGATCGATGACGAATGATCAATTTACGAGCGTGCAAACCAGTTTAGGTATCGTTAACATCGGATGGATTCGAAGTGGTATGTTCGCCGCGGTAGGAGATTAGAAGCGATGATTGAGTCTGACAGATCGCCCCAACTACTCGGGACTTGCGGGGACCTACAGACAGTTGGATCTCAACGCCAACCAAGCAACCACTCGAGATCTTGTTAACTTGGTCAGATCTTTGACGAAAATTCTAGACTTCCTGGAGATGCGGTTAGAAGTATCGAGTATCGGTCTCGGTGACAGCTTCATTTTGCGGCAGGCACCTTTGCAGTTCCTCGGAACCAAGGTCACCTCCTTCAGACCACCCAGAGGCAAATTTGTGCCACGCTTCGATCCTAATCGATGCGGGACGTCAAAACATAGCACAAAAAATCTTGACAGAGGAACGCATTCGATTCAAAGCGTCATAAATATCGTGAATTGGATGGATTCGGAAAATGATTCACGTTAAAACTGGCTTAGGAACAACGCAACTACAGGTCAATTTAATCTGCCGTCTCAATGCAAGGATCGTCGCGGGCTAAATCATATGTATATTATGTATAAAATATGTATATAGATGTTCAATTATTAATTTTATTAAAGTGATTTACCCTGCTCAGGTATAATATATATATACATAGGTATAATATATATATATATTAGGGTGTCCGTTATTTACCAATTTGGTTTATGACTTTGCAGCGCCCCTAAAATTTTTAGTTCGTGAGCTAAAAAAAATATCAGACGCATATAAGTCCTTAATATTGATGTTGAACCGTGGCACAAAGACGATACATTTCCCATTTAAATAACATGGGGTTTTGGCACGTTTTACAATTAATTTTCTTGTTTCTATGCCAGTTCATACATGGCAATGGCAAACAGGTATTTCGTAGAAAATTGAACGCGCTGCAAAAACTTTCTCTTAACTTTTATCGATAAATTTACTTGCTGAAAAGTTATTCAAGCTCAAAGTTAAACTAAAAATAATTTCTTCGTTTTTTTTTTTTTATTTGGACCGAAAAATTGTCATTATTTATGTAAGAATTAATTGTTTATTGCAAAAAATGTCTTTTAACATCGTGTGAAATTTAGTGTAATTTTACAAAAATTAATATATTATGGAAAAAAAATTAATCATACTAGAAATAAGTAAAACTAGTACCAAATTAGTTCAATATAATACAAAATTTTAGATCGGAATTTCTTTTTAATTATTTTTCCTTATCCCGTTTCAATAATTTTGACGGTATGTATATGTATAAGTATTCCAAACAAGAAATACAGAAGTAAACCGTAGATTGTTAACAAGCGTATATCCGCGGTACGTTCATTTCTGCATGACAGCTTCGGATGACCGAGAGTAACCGACTTGTTATTGTAACAATGCAATCGAGACCTCATTACATGCATCCAATAACATTGTCGAGGGGTTCATGTACTAATAATACAAGATTTAAAAATTTTTATTTCAATCAAGACGCTCCTTCATCACCACATTCGCAGTCTTGAAATAAAGTATCAAATCCGGACGTTAGGCCGTCAGAATAGAAATTGCTGAAACAGACATATGGTAACGAGTTATTGTAGTGAACAGTCTTTACAGTAAAATTAATAACACTGGTGATGATAGGAAAATATGGAATACACAAAAAAGTTTTCAATCACATCTTGCCGAACTAAGATCCTTAAATAGGACGTCAGAGAAAGTATCAAACGGACATCTCGATGTTTTATTCGGTTTCATTTGAAGACGCAAATATACCGTCTCTGTGAAAAGCTTCGTTTCAAATCAGAAATCCGTTGAGGCATTCAGTATATGGACAGATACAGATAGAATACTTTTATCACGCCTTAGCCACGATGTGTTGCCGTAAGGCCAGAAAATAGGATGTACAATCAAGACTTGTAACTAGCGTATAAACAATAACTAAGCTAGATATAACTGAGGTTAACACAATTGAAGACGTAAGATCTTAACTTAACCTAGAGTCGTACGTTATAGATATTCAGATTTAGATACGGTCTAGACAACGTGATGCGAGAGTCAGGATCACTGATGAGAAGCGCAGCATTCGTGTCTGGAGGTGTAAAAAACTAATTATTAAGGCGGGTGAACCGCCTTTTGTCTAATAAGGCTTTTATCCATTACGAGATGTGTAGACACCTGGGCTCGAAAGAGCTTTACGTTAGTCATTCAATTCCATTGCCAATCGGCGTGAAATGAAATGAAATTAAATTAAACGCATCCACGAGAGGATGCCTGCATTGCGTTTTGTTCGATTTTCAACCGTGTAAATTTGCTGCACTCGCTGTGGCATCATTCGACTCTTCAATCTGTTAAGCATCCGATGCATCTCACACGTCTATATAGCTTTGCCGCACGGTGGCACAGTTACGTCAATATAAATAAATCTAACGACAATCTAGCACAATGAAAACTCACCGTGCAATCACTGTCCACGTCGAAAGCCGAGAAGAAACAACGAAACCAGCGTTACCAACCTCTCAGACAAATATTTCTTTAAATGACGCCAAAACAAGTCTTTAAATTTATTATTTAAATGGCGCGACGATACATCGAAATATATCGAAAATACCGAAATACATCGTATATTTCATTTTTTCGCTTTATAACATAAATAATTTTCCCAAAAATAAGTAATGATAATTACCGAAAGAGGTAACACAGACGGATTTATATCCTACAATCTGAATTGTAAGTATAAAGATATTAGGAACTTTTACTTATGTAATATGTTTCGATTTTTAATATTTAGGAACACCAGCTTGTCAAATAAGTTTGTTTGAAAATTGCAGACGCTATCTAATTTATGCATATTTTCTCAGGAACCTCACGATTGCTTGACTTTTAGTCAGTTGTTTCGATTTGACAGACCACATTTAGAGATATCGCTATCAGTCTTGAGATTTCGTCTGAGATCTTCAGATTTTCTTCAGATTCCGGCCTAAACGACAAAATGTCCTAATGAAAAAACAATATTGCTTTTTTCTTCAACGGACCCTTAAATTCTTTAGATCTAAAGAAATTTCTTTAGCGTTGACAATCCTGAAAGAAACATCGCAGGCTGAGTAACCGACTGCGGATGCGCGAAATAATTTAGCTTTATTGGTCGGCGAGATTGTACCGCAGCAATTATTTTCTTTGCAAGCTATGCAAGAGAGCTATCTTACTCCAAATGACATGAGATGTAAAACTCTTCCGTGTCAAGTAACGAATTGAAATTAGATTTTTATAAAGACTCATAGCAGTCGTCAGTCAGTTGACAATAATAGTTTTTCTAACCTTCCTAAATCATGGTAACAACTATTTGAAATCACCCGCATACGCAGTCTGACACGCAAGTTGCCAAGTTTCACAATTTCCTCTCGGCATGTTTCGTGCATAATAATATAATCGGGTGAAAGGAGCAAACTATCGGCACGTACTTTGTCTCCATCCTCAAAATGTATTCGACGGCTCCTTACTAGGAGACTACTTCCAGAGTCCGTTAAGGGAATACAATGGAAAGTGCAGTGTATCAACGGTCTGTCAAAATAAATCCATATGCAGGTGCATGCTGTACGCGATTTGTTGTACAACTCACAGTTCCCAACTTTAACGGCTTCCGAATCCCTTATGTGAATAGCATACTCGACCACGGCAAAAAAGGAGAATGATGCGAAATAAGAATCCAATATCTGCGATACGTTTTGCCACGCATATGGCACCAAGGCACGTACATGGGCATAAGGTACGAGTATCGCCTCGCTGGATTAAGCGTCACCTCTGTTCATGCACTTATTGAGAATATGATTACGTCACGGCGAAAATGGCGCACCACCGGAGTAATTCCCTTATCCGAAGATAGACTTTTCACGATCAATCAAACGCAAGAGTTACAGATCTGCTGTTCTGCAGGTGGATGCGATTACAGTGAATTCGCGAATCATCAGATTCTGCGCATATAAAGCGGCCACGTGCAACTTTCGATAAATCGGAACGCCGGAACGAACTCTTTGCACTTGACTGCTGTATTACATCGATTGGAGAGAATTTTAAAATAAAATTACGTAGTAGCAATCAAAATCTTGTAGAACCCAAAAGCGTTTACGGTGAACGATCATTCCTACATCTCTTGCTAAACCTGTACAATAATAATAACAAGAACAGCAACAACAACACATCTATAATCAAATCCACCATGATCTTTTCTAAATATATCTTTAGTAAACGATGAAATTAAACGTTGACTATGAAAAAAAAATCGAAAACGAGTACGACATGAAATGACACCACGTTGAAGCAAAATTATCTGGGGTCTTCTCATACCCCACAGTACCAACTGAAGGTTCAAAGAGAGTTTCTTGGTAGGCAGTGCTCACAAAAACTAGGTTAATCTATCTGTGAATTAAACTCTTAATTAAAAAATTAGATCAAAGTACTTTTTTGTAATTTCATAAAATTTTAAGTCGTCTTTACCTTATGACTCACAAAGTATAGTTCGGACATGAATCGTTCTACTTCCTGCGGATTTATCGTGTAAAAAGTGTCGATAAACGTTGTTTCGAGTACAAAAAGTGCAGTTAAACAATTATGAATCATTTTCCGAATTTCAAAGCTTAGATCAAAGATGAAACTAATATCTTTCAGCCACGTAATTGTTGGTCATTCGCTAATTATTGTCCCTTATCAAAAGCAGCTATTCAGAGTCAACTCGAAAATAAAGCATGAAACGGTGACCACCGCCTTAGAGATAAATAACCGTACCACCTGAATCTAGTTAGACGAAGAGAAGACAACCATTTGCAGAATCGTCAGCAGTGTTATTTATGTCAATTATGGTGAACAGAAAGAAAACAGCATCTCTAAACGTATATAATAGAAATGATTCTGAGAAAATACAAATGACACAGGATGAGAAATTAACACTTTGAATAAAGCTTTTATCCGATTCCAGTGTTTTGGGCTCTGAGAAATCTTACGCTATAGTACAGTTATTACGCGCATTCATTATTCATTGTTAGAAAAAATGTCAGGCAAGTCCAAGAACTAACAAGAAGAGTACCAGAACTTTGGATCACGAAGTCGGCTGACAATGAAACTATCCGGGGATGTTTCTTTGACCCAACGTATGGAGCGTTTAATCTGTAGTTCCCTCTGGGCTTCCTTCCAAAAATTTTCAATTTATACTTCACTATGGCTCTGGAACAACGATACATCCTTTCGTACTTAAATTTATGCGCCTCTCCCATCGAAACTTTAACAGCGGACAATGAAAATTAATATTTATTACAAAAGTCCACAACACGTTTCGTCTATTGCGGTATTTCATCCACCAAAGTCCCAATGAGAGACCCAATAGCTGAAAATCCACGACAGGAGCTTAATATTTTGAACCAAAAAATCATCCTTACAGGCTTTAACAGAATCCGTGATTCGGAGGTCTGATTTTTTCCTTTGTAACGAATTTCTTATATTGGTAGGTCAGGTGCTATAAACGCATAATGGTGATGTAAATCTTATAATTATATAAATAGTTATACAGATCAAATTGGGCAGAAATATTGATGTGAGATGAAATAAAACAAGACAAAAATAAATACTTAAAAATAACTTTTATCTTTCTGAGGCGTCGTACGTTAAAAATAAATGTTTATCCTTCGTGTTGAGTCGTCAGTCCTTATATGATATATATTTCAATTAATCTGGTAATTGGTGTAAGAATTTTCATAAACTTTCCCAACAGCGTTTGAAGGGATTACACAAAACAAATAATGAATAATTAAAATTCCGTCTCGATGCTTATGTGTTAATTCGAATTGTCACATTGATGATTGATGTGAATGACTATACGGATACTGACCGACTGGCTATCCTCGCAGCCTCACGATGATCGACACCGCACGTATATGTGTGAACATTATACATGTGACGTCCAGATCCTCACACCTTACAAGCTGAAAATTCCAAAATTCAATCATTTTGTAAGTGCTGATTATAAAATCTTTCCTTGCATTGTTAACATCTCAGGTTATGTTATTTTATCATTCACGCTTATCAATGGCGCCGAAAACATTGCTGGAAGTTTTTGCAACCGGGTTAATTTTCCATTCTCAACTCTTCGTTCAGACGGTGGTGCCGATTCGTGCCTAAGCAAAACCATCGCATCGCATCCTTAGCGGCAATCGGTAAGCGAGGTATCGCGGTGACGTGTAATGAGTTAAAGTTGCGCAGCTGAGAAGACAGAGACTCGCGCCTGCGTCACGCGCACGTCGTGCCTCGTAATGATAATAAATTGTAATCTGCGTAGTTCCAGTATGCAAATCTAGTCGCGGGGCCGTAGCTCGTCCGGGGGATAGTAAAAACCGTTCGGGTAGGACGTTCTAGAACGTTCGAGGACCGTGTAAAACGGGTGCAAAGCCGAACGCGGTGAAAAACTGCGAGGAAACAAAGAGACAAGGAGACAATGCACCGCCGTGGGTAGGTGCCTCCCTCTCGTTAAACAAGAAAATATATTTCACGAAACGTAATAGCAATGGCGTTGCCATAGACCGTGCCATGCGTTAATTACCATAAAATAGCCTATAATTATTATAAAATACCGTTCGCTGACATTAGTTGCTACAAGGTGCGCTGGCCAAGCTGACCGCCCTATTGTCCTGGCGCGGCGAATAGGAAATAATAATGATCCAGATTTTAGATCAAGGCCTCCTTTCCCTCTCGGTGAAACGTGGTGATTTTCGCTTTGGGTTTTCAAAATCAGGCATTCGTTAATTCAGTCGTAATTTCGAAGAGGGCAACCTCCTCAATGATTTTAGCAATTAGCTGCATGGCTAGTTTTCAGAAAATAAAAGATTTTCTTCTTTATTTAAGCAAACTGAACCGTAAAGTTTGCCTCACGTTCATTGCAATGCATAAAAAAATTGCTACTTATTTTAATTCGGTGGGAATCTACGTGATGATATTCTTGATATCTGATTACTTCTCGCTGCGCAAATGCATTGAATATTGCGGTAAATTTGCTGACGCCGTGTCCGTCCAAGTTGAAACAATTGATCAGTCATGGTTCAGATTTGATTACCACTTCACTGAATTATTTAAGCAAGTCATCATGAAATATCCAATGTTATACATGTCAGGCTTTGTTCCAAGTTCTTTTCACAAAACTGGACAAATTTGCCAGATCATTTTTCTCATCCAGACTGTTCAATGCTACATACTTTTTTTTCAACTACGATCGTTCGGAAAAACTTTTTCCATCCAAGTATCCATATTAATTCAATTCATGAGCCATGGTAAGTACGAGTCTTGGAACGAGAATGAACTGCACATTCGTGCAGATAACTATTTTATTGCTGCCATTGTCATTTGGAGCTACTTGTGACAGTTAAAGGCCTGTCGACAGTAAAATGATATCAAATCTTCATCGCGAACAGTACAGTCGTTTCACTGGAAAACCGGCATACTAACAGCTCCCCGGATTGAAAAACTAAAAACCGAACCACGACTGCTGCATGGAAGATCAAAACACATTAACTGCTTCTGGGTTGCTGCCTTAGCCATATAAAGCTTTCAGTCCAAAGCCTCTCGTCGAACAACTAACTGGTGGTAAGCAACGTGTTTATTAGAAGAAGAAGGCAGGGGGAGCAGCATCTTGGCACAACGGAGCCACTGATTGTTTTACTAATCAGAGATTTAATTACGCGCTTAAGCGTCTGCATGAATGTTGGATCGTTCATCGTTGGATAAGAGAGACTTAACAAGAGGCCGCCACACCGCGTTGACTTCATCATGCCATTTATCAAGCGCGATGAACGTAGCTTGCAGGGAGACTGGTCAAGAGGATCAGTTGCTCTTCTCCGTGTTCTCGCTGTCATTACCGTTGCTATCGGTTGATGCCTGTTGACGACAGGCGATGCACGTCTCGGTCGAAGGAAAGATCATGGGTTGCGCCATAGCCAAGCCAACGCGAGCTGGGTCGTTGGCCCGTTGGTCTTGTACTAAACTTGGAGTTGTGAGTCCATTAGTGCACCTGGTATAGAATTCTGTGTCATGAGCAGGAGTGGGCTCGTTTCTTCGAGTACGAATTGCTCGTTGGACTTGAAGTTCCGCAGCCGAAGCAGGAAGCTGTGAACTTAATCCGAAAGATAGTACATGTAGCAATTACGACAGCGTCAAAGATAGAGCAAAGTGCTCCAGTCGGCCAAGAATGGCAATGGTATGAGTCTGGTCAAGGAAAGAAGTCGCGGTGAAATATGTCCTTTTATCGCATTCTTCACAGGGTGGAAAAAAATCCCGGAGACGTGTATTGAGATTGGCAAAACTACTTTCCGAATACAATTTCAATCGCCATTGCTAGCTTCACACGTTTAACCACTTGGGCGACTTTCCGCGATGCTTTAGATGCTCTTTAATCCAGAAATCAAGTATATCAAGTGATCGCAATCTTTCTGCCATTGGAAATTGAACGGAATTTCTGATTTGTTTTTTTTTTCGTGGAATATAAATGTGTTTATGATGTGTAAACCTTTGTCCACTGCAGAATATTAAAAAATTGATCCAAATATGACAAGACAAAAATCTCTTGTCCCATTTTCGAAATTGCAGACCGGATGCAGAAAAACGAAGAAAAACGGACAACTTGCGTGAGTAATTTTTTTTTTCACTTGCATGGACGCAACTTTTTTTGCCATGATAAATTTAATATTTTGCATATTTTCCATACGCAATACACCAGCATAACTGATAAGCTGTAAATGTACATAGAAACCCGGAACGAAGGCTTATTTCCTGTTTTTCGCAAACTGACTCGATACGTCAACCTGTAATTTATAGCTTCATTCTTTCCTACATGGACCTTCAAACATTCGTTCATTGTTTTGATCGTTTCGGCAAAGTGCTCGAAACGAACAGATCGTGTAAATATTATCATGCTAATGTCTCATCCTCTCCAGCTATGAATACGTGGAAAAAAAAACACTACCATGTTTTATTCACGACTCAACTTCATTTTCAGTCGACAATCAACGTTCTGCGATTTCTCTTGTGGAAGAAACACGGAATTTTGTTTTCCGAATAGACTGCACGCACGTAGACCATCGTAATTCGAACATTTCGTGAGTCAATTTTTGGACTGAGATCTCATTAGGCAAAAGTCTGCTCAATATTCGCCTTCAAACGTTGTTTCAACGAACTGTGTAACCCAGCGGAAAGCTCAACGAGTATCACGAAAAGCATGAAGAGAATAAGAAAGATGTGTTTATCATGAACGTACCGTTTGGCTTTCATCTTGCATTTCATTAATATATTCATCAGTTTTTAATCAGTTGATTAACTTTCAATAAATTACTCGATTCAACGACGAACGCATTAAATTTTATAAATCAACAGTTATATCAAGTGTAGAGGACAAGTGTAACTCATTTTGATTGTCGTGAAGAAAATAACAATTGTTATGGGTATTGATTAGCATGCTGATTTAATTTTTGTTCTACATGGAATCCGCAAGTAATCCTAACCTTGTTAATTATTCCGACAAATTTAGTCTGGAATTGCGTCACGTCCACATACTTGAATCCATTGTATCTCCCATTTTGTCTCTCATACATTTGTTCCGAAGATAAAAATATGAGCACAAAGCGATGATCCCTGCACCGTGATATCTACATCACATCCAAATTACCCAACGCTAGTTCTGATGATGAATTCTTCTGTAACGGTGAAAGAAATCAATCAATAAAGAACGCATCTGCAAATATAAGGCATATCAAAACGAGATTAACTTATTAAATGATCTCTCTTTAGAAATGAATGATTCGGCCATTTACGGTACAACCAATATGGGACTAATGACAAAATTAATACCTGTGGAGCGATGAACGGTATCGGTTTTTATAACAGCGACACTGATGTTAATTGCTATGATATATCCTATGCAAAGCTATTCAACTACATTTTGACTACATGTATTCATTATAATTCTATTTGTAACCAATGTACCCCCAATATCCTTTACTTTTCTCCTGTGCGAATCATTTGTCATTTGCACAAACCAAGAGGTTAAAGGCAAATTTTAATAATCTATCTACCTACGCTAAAAATTTTTATTGACTAGAACAGTGAGCTTTCTCAGGCTGAAGACTTTTTTAATGGTTCCTTCTCATCTCTTAACTTTTGATTCAGATTCTGCGACTCCCATTCATCCTCTCGTTCATCAGTAATTGATCCAAACCTGCAAAGTCTTAGCCGGGCAACGTAGCTTGTAGAACTGATGACCTTTGTCCTCTTAACGTACGGGATGCCTCGTCACATCTCGTTGTTAGGGACGCGCAGTTTAAGCCGGAATGATCAGTCTTAATTATTCCCTGCCCACGCCGGTATGCAGGCATGAATGTGCTGCACGTAGAGTACGTCGCTCGGACGAAATCGTGGATCGTGGATCGTGGATCGCGAGAATCGAGGACGCGATCTCGTCTGATTTTATCAGCGGACAACTCTCTCCTCGGCAATAAGGCAGAGAGCGAAGTGAGAAGAATGTCGGCACGAGTTGATGTCAGTGGGGATGGACTGGCGGACCGAGGAACGCTGCAAGGTTGCATCATCCCAGCACTAAATTCATCCCGGGTAACGAGACGCCGAGACGAATTGAGCGAAAGTGATCGAATGGTCACGGGGTGACAAGCGGGAGAAGCATAACACGATCGGAGGGATCGCAGGGCAATCAACATCTTTAATTCGAATCTCGGTACGCATCCACCTAGATCTTCTGTACCGGATCCGATGTACCTTCTCGACGTGGAACATTCGGAGAAGAAATTATACCGTAGCGTAAGTTTCCCCTGATAACGAGATGTCTTTTATCCTCCATGAAAAAACTGAGATTTTATAGTTTCGATAAATTTATTGAAAGTTTTAAGATTTACTTTTTCAACTTTTCATTTCCACTTGGTTGAAGTCTTCCACAAGTGTTGCGTTGTTAGAGGTGGTCATAGTCAATATTTACTGATCGCTTTAAATGCAGTGCTGCTTTGATAATGGTGAAAATAAGGGACATTCTGCTTACAAAATTCGTTGGAAAGTGAAGTGGTTAAAGACTGATTAAAATATCCTCTTCCGAATATTCTACTTACAGCCAACTTAAATGGTACATTAATTACGAGGAATTTTATCGGTGAAAAATTGATCAAATGAAAAAACAATCATCTACGAGAGTTGTCCGTTTTTCTTCATTTTTTTTTCACATAATATGTCGCTTTACAGGTTTTTACATATAGTGAATTTCCGCCTCTGATTTTAGTCACGGATGATATCGATTGAGACAAGAAAAAGTGTCATTCTTTTTCAAACACCTGATTTTTCCATCTAGCGAAGCATCGCTTTTGTGAATTATCACGAAACCATGTTAAATTTAATACTAATTGTACACCAATATAGGTTTTAAAACTGATAATATGTCACATTTTATATTCTGTTGAAACAACGGTAATCATGAAAATATTTCTTGATAAAGGATGGTAAAAAAATTCCATTGGTTTTTTCGGCGAATTATACATTTAACTCAAATGGTAATCGCCAACCAAGGTTTCGCGTAACGAGATGTATACAGAGATATGGAGAAGATCTTGCAAAATTTCATCTCACAATAATTCAAAACGATTTAAAAGAATTTCGTATTTCTCGAGCTCGCTCGAAAATTCCATACATGGGCTCTTATAATAATTCGTAAGCAACCCGTCGCAGCTCCGTTACGTCAGCAACGAAACATACTTCAACTGAGCTGTCAACGACGTAGGCTAATTTGGAAACGAAGCTCGGTTCGTTTCATCTGTACAACAATCAGCGTATCATTGTCCACGCCCACCGTTAATTAATTATTTATTTCGCATAAATACCTTGGCATGCGCGCAGAGTGATCTATATAATACAACCCGCTAATGAGTCTAAAAAAATTTGAGATTTTATGCAAAGAGCGAAAAGCCCACTACTTACTTGTATCATTTATCAGATTTTTTACCCTATACGAAACGCCCAGCGAGACTGTGCGCCTTATTTCCGTCAACTCAGGTAAGAAAAAAAAGATTCATGAACAATTCTCGACAGATAATGATCATACCATTTGAATATAAATCTTTTCTATTTTATAATTTGGCTACACGCCCTCTCTCGCTCTCTCTCTCTCTCTCTCTCTCTCTCTCTATCGATCTATGTATCTCTTCCTTCTACATCTCTCTGGTTGCCGGACGGCTGAAGTTTTGCGATGAAATAATTTTATTGATTACAAACGCTAGTGACCGGTGCTAAGTGAGTACTAAATTTGTTTTAGAAAAGATCTTCACGCATCACATATGCACAGACGGCTCTTGACTTATTTTACCAATTGGCAATGTAAATACCTATTTAAGAACTCTTACATGGCGGCGCTTCCTAGTATAACGTTGTAAGCGACAGTCTTATCTGGGCAGTGAAATATATCCTCTATGAAACTGTCTTAACGATGCAACGCTTGACCTGAAAAGAATTCGCGTATGTACTTAAATAAACACTCTTACATATGGGACATTCCAAAAAATTTCCACCAGCCCCCGTAATTTTCGTTTTCGGAAGTTGTGATTTTTCCAAAATCGATGACTAATTGAGCAGTAGATTATTTTTTGGACGATTTGAGTTTGGAACTAAGACGTTGTGTCTAGTACGAAATGCGTTGAGTTGTGAACGAATTTTGGCAAAATAGTTATTTGCTATTTTTGCTAAAACTAGAAGTATCAATTTTTCAAAACTTCACGAAGATATCAGAGATCCAATCTTGGAGTTGAAATTATTTCAGGCTCTCAAAAAATCTGGAAATAAAAACTCATTCAAAGTGACAATGAAAAAAGGGCACTACCTACAATATGCTTCATATTCATGGAATGAGAAAAGGGTTTTGTTTCCCACTTCCTTGTGATCGGCGTTTTTTTCAAAATCGAATGCATCTCAAATTCTGTCTCAGTGAAATATGTAGTGTATTGTACTAACTACTTCGTTCACTTCGCAATTAATACAATCTCGCAAATGCGTCTTGAGTTCAACTTAACAATCAACAAAAAATCTTAATTCACCTCAAAAAGTACCAGAATGAACATGTAAACAGTTATCCCATTTAGCTAGAAGAAGAATTTAAACCTAAACCTATTGTCAAATCCATACTTGCAATTGTTATTTTGCGATGCCGTATCTGATGGAATAGAATCAAACTTATATTTATGCAACCATGCTCATGATTTATCTAAGCATACATTAGATATATATAATCTACATATTTATAATAAATGATTAGAGTAGCAAGTATGTTGAACAAAAACAGGGAAAATGTACGTGTTTAAAAATTTCATACTTCCACGCAAGGTTAGGAGTTTGTGCATTCTATTAAAAATCATAAGATGATTAATTCTTGCGAAAGTCAAATAGATTTGTGAAAAATTCACAATTGTAAAATTAATAGAAACAGGACTCTATTACGAAGAAAATTGAATAATCCGTACAGAGCTGAAAACAATGGTTGAAGAAAAATCTAAACATACCGATTTCCTCAAACTACCCAAAAAATGATGAATTTAATCGCTTAATAATTCGAATTTTTGGTGTCGATCTAAATGGTTGAAATTTTTCAGAATGCCCCATACACATATGAGCATCGTAGAATCGTTGCTCAGTTT
Source organism: Neodiprion lecontei (assembly GCF_021901455.1). Classification (NCBI taxonomy): domain Eukaryota; kingdom Metazoa; phylum Arthropoda; class Insecta; order Hymenoptera; family Diprionidae; genus Neodiprion; species Neodiprion lecontei. The sequence goes on from NC_060262.1 coordinate 18,203,306, forward strand.
CAGTCGTTGCATGCCCAAATGTCATTTACGTTTTTTGCGGAATTAATCACTGACGAACGAGTCTGCATTCCCACGCGGCGTTTATATACCGGATAGAAAAAGGATGAAAATAAATGAAAAATGGGAAGACAAAAAAGTCTTGGTAAAAGTAATACAGTATAAAAAGGATGATACAGAGTTTTTCTCCGGGCTTGTGAGCCCCGAATTTATGCCCGGCTGCAGGGATCTTAGTAAATCATGAGATACGCGATCTGACGTGAGACGTTCTGTTTCGCAATCTACATATCTTCCCACGCGTAACATGCGCTATTGTAACGCCAAACGTGCAGCCTATAATAGGCGAACACTCGTTCGGTACTTCTACCTGCGCAAACATATTTCACCCATTCCTAGATGTCACCGTGGATGAAGCGTGTCGTTGTTATCGGCACTACTGTTACTCGTTAGTGTCAACAGGCACGCCAAATCCTCGTTATGGACATGACGATGTGTGAGTACACCCGAGTGAAGTCGATTCTGACCCCCCACGTTTGAACCAGTCAGAAATAAGTTCGGCTCCGGCAGCCTTTAACCAATCGCAGTGGTTCATCAAACAGGTATGTACACTTGGGGACAATGAATCTGAGACAGCTAATTTTTCACACTAGACAGTTATGTTGTCAACACAGTGAAACCTACAGCGCCACAGTCGGCCGAGCGCGAAACAAACTCAGTCTCAATAAACGTAACGTAACCCATGACCGTCGAATCTAACCTTAGAATACCGCGATGATAATGAATTGTTGGATTGACACGTATTATAAGGTTATATTCGCAGTCACGGGTTATGTTATGCTTATTGAGATTGAGTTTGTTTCGCGCTCCGCCGACTATGGCGCTGTAGGTTTCTCCATGTTGCCAACATAACTGTCTAGGGTAAAAAATTAGCCATCTCACATTCATTGTCCCCAAATGCACGAATGTGTTATCCAATAGGCGTAAACTAAACGCCAGTGCTGCCAACCTTATTTCGTACTCGCAGAAATTATAGGGGTCACAATCGACTTTACTCGGTGCACTTAGGTATCTACGGAGCCTACCACACACACATATCACTACTTCATGCACTAAGAGAAATTTTTAGTTGTGGTTTCATAGTAGAGAGTTGGCAATGATATTATGGAGGAGAGTCAGTTTAGCAATATTTAGTCATATTGGTTATAAACGGAGGGGAAACAGTGAAACTTGGCACTCATCTCGTCTTTGCATAGCAGATTAATCATCCAACTACGCGTGCGCGAGTTTTTTATCGGATTTTTATTTAGGTTGGTCATGTCAAGCTTCAGCTATCAACCCGACTTATGAAGGTTACACAAGCGATGCAAATTTTTTGGTTTAAGCAGTTCTCAAGATGTGATGTAGTAATTCGGGAAGGCTTGGTAAACTTTTCTATGAATCATCAGGACAACATATTTTCAATTGGCCACTTGCCACGGTGGAGTTTAATGGGTGCCTTATTGTTAGTAGATTTCGACGTTGACGTATACATCTCCAAATACCGAAGTCCTCGTATCTCAAACACGGAAAAAGGCTCGACAACCTCATTCTATACGCAATTATGAACAAAAACATTCCAATCCATTTTCATTTGTCGCAGAAATAAAGAAATGGCACGAATTCTCCGTATTTACTATTGCGATTTCGTAGAACCCGTGCCATTTCTCTATTTCCGCATCAAATCATAATGAATCGCAATGTTTTTGTTCAGAATTGCATATATAATGTGTCTATTAAGCCCTTTTTCACATTCGAGATACATTTGATATTCCGTTTCGAGTGAGTTGTGCCCATGCCTTGCAGCAAAGATTTTGCAAAGGTACAATCTCACCGACCAATGAAAAATCATCTTGCCACATCAATTATTTAAGAAAAAAATCTCATTGCCCACACAACCTCCATTAAGCCGCCTTTGACAGCTTAACACTGAAATTTATAGGCCTCTGGTGACCTAGTAAACACCACACGGCTTTTACTGTGTCACAGGTCTAATTAGTGTGTGTTTCAGGTAGAGTAGGTTCAATGCAGTTGAAGCTTCATGTGGCCAGGCTAGATAAAACGATGACTATCTCGCGCATGCGCAACCGCACGCCCAATCTGCTAAGTTTCACCATTTTCTCTCGGTATCTGTAGTTAATTTTGTAACTCGGGCACTGATTGTTGCTATTCCTTGATAGTGATCTTTCAAATCTGATAGGGGCCCTTAACAGATCTATCACTTATTACCGATTATTTTCGATTTATAGGATAAAAAATTTACATAAATGTCAATTGGTAATTGCGTTGAATGATTAAAAAAAATAACAGACGTACCCATCGCGGGACGCCTGGTAGAAGGAACTTCTTAAACCGTTTTATGTTTTTATATTGAATTCACTTCAAGTGGAATACCTTCATGGAGTCTAATGGTTAAATGAAATCATAAAGAGGGGGGGGGGGGGGGGTGGGGGAAGGCGGGGGTTGTGTTACGTTTTTGGGTTTCGGTTTTGCCTTAAAATTTTGTATAACGGGTCATTGATTCACTCTTCATACGGAAGCACGCCATAAGAAGTTCTTTCATAAGTAAACAATAAATCTACGAATAAAATGTTCATTTACATCCTTTTAAACTAAATTATACGTGGTACAGCTGATATTATCGTATGATATACGCTGTTATCAACAGTTGTAACTTCTCCTAGGTACATGTGTATTAACGCATCTCATTGGCGTATTCTTTGAAGGATTAGAATGTTTGGTTACTCACTTACTGGAGCAATTAGTTATTACAAGCCTGGCTTTTCGAAGGTTTTCATAATGACGATGTTTTAACGTAGAGATAATGCAGTTAATTAAGATCGTCCTCGCAATCGACGGCGCCTTGGATACCTTCACAATAGTTGGGCCGATAATCGATTTCTAGAATTCACCTGTAGGTACACTGTAACCAAAGTGACCCAAGAGCCCGAAAACTGTGATCTACAGTAGAAACTCGATTATCCAAACCACGACTTAGTTTATTCAAAGATTCTGTTATCCGAACTGATCCGAACAACGGCCAAATTTTTTTGGAATGAATATACACGATGTTAGGTAAAAGAGATATCGGACAATGTACGGTCAGAGTGTTACGTTAAAATTAACGATATTGTCATTATCTTCATACGTAAAGTTAGTTAGAATGATTGACGTGTGTTAAAGCAACACATCGTGCGTGTAAAAATGACATAAAAATATGCGTGTTAGGTTTCTAATGTTGTTAATCATGCAATATCGTTTTATCTAACAGTACCGTTCCACTATTCGACTGAGCGGTAATCGGAAATAAAAATTTCTCTCAGTGCAGTAATGGTATCGAATATATTGCAATGATGGGACACGTGGTGTGTGTCTTCACCAATTTCTCGGTCAACGACTCTCTTGAAGGAAGGAGGTGCGGAGATTTCCGTCTCCCATAATCGAACATCATTTAAAACTCAAACAATAAGAACTCCAAAAGCCATATCAAAATTAGAGAGAGAGAGGATTTGAAAGGAAGAAGCAAAATAAACCAAGTGAAATCCAAGAGTAAAGTGCATCGATGAAAAGACAATTATTTACAATTTTAAAAATATACACCATTTTGAAAAATTTACACATGGAATGAACGAATGGCGGAATGGACGAACGGATGAATTTTAAACTTAATAACGACTGGTGTTTTATATATAAATAAGGAAATTGTGCTATGTTGGTCGTACCTTATGAAAAATGCGTAATGATTAGCCGTTAAGTAAATAAAATTTCAAATTTCAATAAATTCTCACAATATACGATGTATTCATTACATCGATTCAAAAAATCGGCTACTTTTTTTTCAAAGTTGAACGTTTAATAGTTGTAGGAAGAGTAAATAAGACACTCAGCATACTCGTCAGGAATCACCCACTTTCCGTATTTGTAATACAATATAATATTTTGCACCATCTCCATCTAAAAGTGTGGTTCTTTGAGCACTAGTGCTTAAAAGTGGAATGACAAGCAGTAATCGTACCAAATCTGAAATTCCATGAAAACCTAGTAATTTTGCTCAACTTCACGATATTGTTGGAGACTCAATGCTTATCATTTTTGAAGAACGAGTTTTGCTTGTAATTCTGATGATATAGATGATACGGTACAACAACATAACCTATAACGAATTGCGAAAGAAAGACGAAAGTTTGATTTTGTTCGGTTATTCATGAATTTTGACTAGTTTGCCGCGTACGCGGGTTTTGGCTCTTGTTTGTGAGTATGCAGGACTCTGACGTGAATCAGTTTAGACGAGATTAAGAGAATGCTGTAATCAGTCCTTACTGACCGCGTTAGATGTCAATTATTCTCACTATTATCAAAGCCTGCGCATTACTGACGTGAAAATCCCACCTGACAGTCGACAAAATTCTACATGCAGTGCCAAACAAAATTATCAAAAAACTTTCTTGATGCATGCGAGAATAATTCCGTCAGGAAATTTCTTCTTGCAATAAATGGCCATTCAATTACAGGAATACATTTCCTGACTTTATTGTTGCATAAAACAAGACTTTTTTTAAAAATTTGTATTCAGCAGTGCACCTCGAACTGCACTGACTGGGGTATTTTCACGTCAGTGATTCGTACGCCCCGGTGATTGTGTAAATAATTGACGTTTGACGCGGTCGGTAAAGACTGATTATCATCCTCTTAATTCTCGTTTCACTGAATCTCTGGGATAAATTTGTTAGAATATCATGCTCGTTTATCGTGCTTGTCTCGACTATTGGCCGTATTTGAGTATGCTATAACGTGCTGCAAACAGCGCTTTATCTTGTCACCTGTTTTTTGGCGATTTAAAAAATAAAACACGCATCTTCTGATTATTCGACGTAGAGCCTCCCATCTTAAATCAGTGCAAATTTCTGACCTATGCAATTAATTTTCACCAAAGTTATCCGATATTTTTATTTCACGTAGAAACTGTCTTACTAATCTCGCCCGACTAATGATAAAGACGTGGGCTGGTGGTTGTAGGGTATCGACCCAACGATTAACAAGTTTATAAATAAATAAGTCAAAGTTTTGGGTGAAATAAAAAGAGTTTTAATTTCAAAATTGCAGCATCTGCCAATTTATTAACACACATAGACTGGCTTATACTCCATCAGTCCAGCAATTATTTCAACACTTCGTATGCGAGTTTGCACGAGCCATTGATATCCGATCAATACTGTAGCGTCTTACAATTAACGACCCTTCAATAACTCGGGATGGCAGCTTAAGAGTCCAAACTCTTAAGCCAAGCAAATTTGAATAAAGTCCCACGGGCCTACGACTGGCCGTGATGAGGCGAAAATTGCCGAATAGTTTCAAAATATTATAAACAGGCTTTGAACTATGTGCGAGATATCGGGCTAGATTTGGTCACGTGAGGCTGGCCAGGATTGCCAGTACACGAAAATTCAAATCCGCATGTACGGAGCTGCTGAGACCAAGCGAGCCAAAAGACGATTAGTCGGTCACCAACCACCTATCCGAAAGGACCGCACCATTTCTTATATCTTACACACAAACTGATTATCCCGTTGCCGAGTAGTCTGGAGGACAGGAGATATTCGTGAGCAAGAAGAAGGAAACTGGCCTACAAAGAAGACCCCGGGGTTCCCAGTAGCTCTGTGTTGTTTTGTTTTGTCCCTTTTATTATTTATACATATTTATTTCGTTCTTTTTTTTTGGTTCCGCTCTTTTTAATTCTCTTTTGTGACGCCTATTGGCTCATTTTATCTTTTATAACCTTAAGCCCGGCCATTTTTTTTTGTCGTTAGATTTTAGTTATACATGGATCGGCCATGGTAAATTTATTTATTAATTTATTCTGTCCTTCTATTTTCTGTCCCTGCTATATCTTTTGTTACGACTTTAGCGTTCTTTTCGATTTTACAATCGGACACGCCCACTTTAGAAAGATAAGTTTACCTTTTTCTGTTTTTGTAGTGTATGTTTTTCAATAATAAATAAAACGAGGTGGCTATTTTAACTTTAGGTACGACCCGCTTACAAAATTATAATTACTGATAGAAGATCATAAAGAATCATTACAACTAGTCTGAAGAACAAGTTTCCTCAGCGCTCAGCTACGAGTCATGAAACAGAGAAAGCGGCCTGAATCGAGACCTTCGAAGAAAGGTCTGGATAAACTCCTCGCATGCACTCAGGACATGTGACAAATTCACTGCACTGAGGGTGGAGGGGTGGTTAACAACTTTCAACCCTTTTGAAAACACTCGACTCGAAAATAGATAGAAAAGAATCGGTCGTGCCTTCGGTAACCGGTCAAACTTTCTTAATCATATCTTTGATCTTAATTCAACTAAATCACAGGTTATCGTTCAAGTTTGGTTTTAAAAATATATTCTATTTATTAGCGTGGTGTTGGTGAATATTTTTTAAATCTACCGTTTCTAATAGTATAATCTCTTTCTTGAAACACATGTTTATTCCTCAATTTTACATTTGAATATTTATTTCTATTCAACACACAGACGTGATGATTATACGTTTTCGAATCGAGATAGGTTCTGCTCGATTACCAAATGGTGCAGTCTTTATTCGAGTAAACGTTTCCAAATCAAGCTTCAAGATCAATCTGCAGGTGAGTAAATGACGTATTTTGATTTGAAAAATTCATTTGCTGCAAGCTAATAAACATTGTCAAGAATTCGAAAATCATTGTTTGAATTAAAAATATAACGATGTGTATAATTAGATTTTTCCTTCGATGTTTAAATTTATTTGAATAAAAAATAATGAACTTCAATCGAATAGATAAAAATAAATTTTAATCACGAAAATATGTTTCGAATAAACAGATTTCATTGAATAAAGGAAATTTTTTCTTTCAGCGTACAGTTATCAATTGGCAAAACATTTCAGCAAGTTTGAACTGGTTTAAAAAGCGTCAAGGTTTTGGCTAGGTCGATTACACGCGGAAATCCCTAAATATACTTTCCTAATAGCTCTGATATAATAGGTATAGCGAATCTTCTCATTCCTAATCGTACTAATTCCGGAAAAAACTGTGTAACTATACTACACTCACATCAACTCTGCTCCTGAGAGCACTCCGCCTTGGACGTATCAGCACATCTTTGTAATCCAATTTCATATCATTGATTATGTTTGGAATCTTTTTTGCACAATCCTGGCGTATCAGTATTCGGAGAGCAGCCGATTCTATTACATCACCCCACAAACTGGCTGCCGTTGCACGATAGATAAACTTCCTATTCGTATAGCTTTCTAAATGCGATCTCGCCACGATCTTGTGGGACTACTTAAATACTTCCCAAAAGTATATTTTAATTGTCTTTGCACCCTACGGACGACGTGTCTAACAGTTGCCCCACCTATATCGAGTCAACGTTTCCAAACGCTATTCGTAAAATACTGCTGATTTATCGACGAGACAGATCTATTGGCTATGATGAAATCTTCCCAATTTGCGCTTCGCCTTTAACAGGTAGGGGTCACCGTATCAACACCTTGCTGGTTAAGATATCCAACCAAATATCTTTATTTTTGTTATTCACAAGGTTCCGTATCTTACCAAATACGTGGATACGAAGAGTAGATTGATTTTAAAGAATATTACTGCAGGAAGGGCTTCACGAGTAGCGATTGAATGAATAAATTGAGAAGATATTGAAATAACGATTATGATTTTGTCACACAAGACATTGATCTTGAAGATTTGATATCGAAATCAAATGGAAATTGAAAGATGACTTCGACGACACTTGAGCATGTCCGTGCTTGGCTGTGAGTTATGGAAGGCCGATTTTGAAAAAGTGACGCATAAGAAGCGTCAGCTGAAAAACTTGATACTGATTGGAGGAAGGAAATGAGGAGCGTCCATGCGGATTGGTTGACAAAAACGAGAAGTAAAAGGGTGTGTCACGGAAAAGATATGCGAGGAAATGTGAAGCATAAAACAGACGAGTCCTAGCCTCGGGTTGCATGGGAAATTGCAGTCCAAAGATCGTTAATGTTGTAGAATGTTCAATTTGCCACACGTACACGTCCCTATCGCTTGACTGTTGTAAATGAATAGGCTAAAGGACAGGGAAAGGAACGAAAGCGAATGAACAATGTAGCTAGAAAAAATCCGGCTCATCTAAAAAATGCTTGCTTCTAGTCTAAAAAGAAGCCTCAAAAACACTGAACATTGTGGCTTCAGTTTTAGAGTGTGCTAAAACGTTTTTTCTAATAAAGTGAACAATAGATATTAGTACCCAATTAACACGTATCATCTCTTTTATATTTTACAAAAAAACTGCGTTACGACATTGTGGAATCTAAAACATGCCGATAAACTCTGGCACGCACGTCTTCATGTTTCACAGATTTAATCTTCAGGGAACACGAATTCATTTCGTAAAAGAAGATCGGATCACGGAATCGCAACGGTCGAAAATATTTATGGTTTTATTGCTTTCATGCTCATTGTCAAGCATGTCCCAAATATCACATTTGCCAACATCTCTGCACAGGCAAAAAGTTCTGCATAAAATTGGCAGTCTCTCAACAAAAACAGCGCATCAGGAGCTGGGTTTGGCAACCACAGAAATTAAGCCTGGAATCAATGCTTTCTCACCCATGGTATGTACGATACGGCCGAAAACGTCCTGTAATGTAGGTATAAAATTGAAGACACAAAAGTGACTGGAAACAAAAAGACGAATGCATAAACTTATTGAAATACAGCACAAAAAGGCAATATAGGAAGATAGACGACGCATGTAGGACACGGTCACAGCCTTATCTTCATGACGATATAAAGTCAACTCACATTTTAGTATTTACTATTTCACATTGTTTCCTATCGTATCACATATGCTTGATAACGTTGGTGCATGTTCACGTAAGTCGACCACTATTTCCGAATATAAGCTCCCAGTATAAATTTTTGGGACAAAACATAACCGGTCCGATAATCTGGAGCACTTGACACGTGGTGGCGTAATACCGAATGATATACAAAGCGTCCAGTATCTCGGTCTAAAGGTGTAACCATGACGTAAACCAGGACGCAAGGCATCCAATTGATCCAATCTACCTTAAGACGTAAAGAAATTTAATCACTTCTGCAACAGTCGAGATGCGGGTCGCATCTTACCCTATTGGAAATGCCTATGTGATAAATGTTACGAAAAACCACTTAGTAATTTATATGGTTAATAGTACGAAGTTATGATCGAATTCTTTTTTTACTGTTTAACACATCATTCGTTGTGTGATTTAGTACCTGAATTTTTACATGTTTTATCAGCTAATTTCAATATCAAACAGAATTTGCTCAACGAAATTTATGATTGGTAATTCAAATGATAAAATAATGCGATGTTCTCTTAAATCTGAGTAACCGAGTAATCAAACACAATTTCAGCAATAACCTCATACTTGATTGACGTGTGAGAAAATTGAACACAAATGTAACACTTTCATTCAACATATTTTTACATTAACTCAAAATACATAGTGGCCGATGCGTTCTATAACAAATGCTAAAACAAGTATAAAATGCGATGCTTCAGTATACTTATAATATTTCCACATAATAACAATAACAATTACATTACTAATAACATGTACAATATCACTAATAATAATAATAATGTCAATAATAATGATGATGATGATGATACTGATGTTTAAAAAGTTATATAAAACATATTTAAGAAATATCTATAATTATGTAATTATGCCTTATTGTTTGTAGCAACGATGGTGGTCTTGGTGATTTTTTTCTGTTCTCTTTCCTTTTTCTTTTTTCTTTCGTGTGGCAATGCTAATCACGATAGGAATAGTGATAGTACAGACAGTAATACTAATAACATTACACATTTAAGATTTTCAACTTTTTAGTTCAATTTTCATTTGTTTTTCTTTGTTTTAATTTTGTTTGAAAAGTTAGAAAACTAATATATCTGACACGCCGATAGCTATATGCGGCACTACATCAATTACAGGATATTATTATCGTAAATCAATATATTGTATGAATAATTAAATTGAACGAATAAATATTGTTCACTTTGTAATGGTTCAAATATAACCGCGCAATGAACACGACACGAGCGGATGAGGTTAGACCCAGGGAGTAGGGCACCGAGTCACAAATTTAAAATTGAAGGAGTTGCTTGGTCTACGTCTCTCTAGGAAGAAGGTGGTGCGGAGGTTCCCCTCTCCGAAATCAAGACTTAACAGATCGAAAATCGACGAACTAATAATAATAAAGTAAATTTAAACCTCGAGGACGAACGTTTCAAATTAATTATTATACACTCCAAAAGTCAAGCCAACTTTAAAGAGAGACAATGTAAAACGAAGAAACAACAAAAGTGAAATCCAAGAATATAGTGCCTCGACGAAAGACAGTTATTTACAATTATTTATAATTTTAACAATATACACCAATTTTAACAATACACACATGGAATGAATGAATGAACGAATTTTAAACCTAAAGACGGCTCGTGTTTTAATATATTTATTAATAAATTAAAATTTCACTCTGCTATTAGTACCTTATGAAATGTACTTAATATTGATTACGCATAGTTTTCAATTTTCAAAATAGTCTTATAACTTGGAAGACTAAAGCCTGCATACTGTGTAAAATATAAACAGCAGTTGACTGAATTATCTGCCGATGAAATAGAATTAATTCATGTGGACCAAGGGTAATTTGACTCTGTTATAGTTAGTTACTAGATGAAGGATATTCTTTGGTTATGACAAAAAGTGAAAATGGTTCAAAACTTCGTAGCTACGACAGCCAGAAATTTGTTTCGGTGTAACGGATCGACTGCAGTGCACCATCCGGTGCGAGTATTCGGTGCATGCCTAAATTAAAATATATCATTCGAACGATGCAGAACAAACTGCCAACACGTAGAAATGACGCAGTGCGTAACATACATCACATTATATAATGTATGTATGGTTTATAATACACTATTGAGACCTTCGATTAGTCTTATTTGCGAACTGATTGGCTGCATTAAGTGTGTCAGGCATGATGCACTTATACGCGAATGAGATGAATTGTAAATTAGAGCCGAAGCTAGAAAGGCAGCATCCGCAGCAAGCTTCGGGTAAACAAGACGGCAAAGTAATACGAAACCGCAGATTTGAGTAGGTGGGAGATGACGTCACTCGACGCTTACCAATGGCCTCGCCGTGTTTGGCAAAACTGAAACGTGTACGTCGGTACAATGGGACAATTGGGCTCATTAGTCCCGTATCATTTGCATAAGGTATTATCATGTATATAATATACGTGGAATTAGCAGCAATAATTTATAATCCACGTCAACGCATTTATTTTCCGAAAACAGCAAGTTTCCTGCAGCTGCTGCAAATTCTACTCGATTTTTCGCCATAGTATAAATTGCAGTGTACTATTTCTACACGGAATTGAGGAGTCATTCATTTTTTAATAGCTATAAATTCTCGGTTGATCTGACGTTGCGATAACAAACGTCATTGAAGTGTATCCGCAAATCTGCATGTATGTACCTATGTAGACCAGAATGAAAATTACTGCAACTTCTGAATGGTTTGTATGATTATGACCATAGGCAGGAACAGTAAGGAATATGTTACAACCACTGTAGGCGTCTCTTTATTTGCTGGTGGCCTTATACTTATATGTATGTGTGTCAAGAAAGCCATTTTGCGGTATTTGAGAAGAAAGCACAAGATTTAGGGCATATTTTGGAAAGGCTGTATACTTGATACGCGTCTACTGCTTACAATTAGACGTAAGCGCTGCGAAACACGCTGTTTACGCGTTTATAATACACCTCTGAACAATACATCACACAGCACATCAATTATGTCATTCGATATTCATAACTATCGAGTTTTGTTATAAAAGATGAGTGAGAAAAAGCTGACTGACAAACTGTTGCTCCATGCTTTTGTCAGCCTTATGAATAATCAAGAATCCAATTGTCAATTACTAACGATTACACAACCATTTTCGTAAGGTCATCGACTTTATAAATTTGTACAATTACAAACTTCCCGAGTACAAAGAGAACTGCTTCTCATAATCACGAACATCGACTACATGCGGCAAATAAGTTGTATTGCGCAAAAATGATATCAATTTAAATCAAAAATGAGATGAGCACAAGTTTTGAACTCGTAACTTCAAATGCGAAATAAAATATAAACAAAATTCTCCAGTTCTGGCTTCGATGATTGATTGAAAAGCTCGAAAAAACAGTTGGCTAAGATTACTTATTTGCCTTAACAAATTATTGCAGAAAACTCCATACGTTTTTATATTATAATCTCCTGTTACAAATATTCACTCTCAGTATTGACCGCGTACATTCATCCTTTAGAGAAGTAGATTTGATTAGATGGTGACTTTTAAAAATGAAAACAATAAAAGTAATTGTCGATTTAGTCGAGTGCATGAGTGTTGCGAAATAAACTACGATTGTTTGCTCAATAAAAACAAGTTCTTACTTTATTATTCAGTACTGCGAAGGAGAACCGACTAACTCTATACGTCAAACGGAAGCGACTAGGACGAACTTGCTAGAAGTAGAACCTGCCACCTGCAGGAATTTGATGGAACCAAGTTTATACTAGTAAAGTTAAATTGTCAAATCACAACAGTTATTCATTTCCCTGAGATCGCCCGTTCGCACCATTACTTGGAAACAGCGGTTCCGATTACTCTTTCAATAAAGTCGAGCATCAAAGACATCCTGACATAGGCATCAGGAACTCCGGAAGCACATGGCGACCGACCCCAGGAAACGACGCCGACTAGCGTACCGTTATACACTAGAGGACCACCGCTGTCACCCTGCAAGGTAAAAGTCTCTCTGTTATAAGCAGCTTAGGACTACTTTTGCATCATATGGTCACGAACCACTCGACGTCATACTCACGCTGCAAACCGCAGATCCAACACCTCTCAAAGCACACAGATGCACGTCGTCCACTTCTTCTCTGAGCGTCTCCCTGCATTCCGTGTTATTGATTGCCACCACCCATAAATACTGAAGCTTTGTGGGCACAGCATTGCTCTCAGAAAATAACCTGCCCCATCCACTGACCAGTAGCTCAGCACCATCGGGTGGATCAACCGTAGCTATAGGAATCGGCGACTGAAGAGACGTCACCGTCAGTTCCGCAGCTAGCTGCAACAAACAACGTGGGAATGAGTTACACCTTCGCTCATACTAAAAGGAATCGGTTAAATTTAGCATATCGATTCCCGAGCTTTGTCGGACTTTCATGCAGGCTGGCTCCCTGAAGCTTCAGCTTTCAAACGCGTCTTCCGAATGGCACGTAGGTAATGTGGATTTTTCTAGGTTAAGCAGACCTCGAACAGTTGCCTCAGTGATTTGGGAAGGCTTGGGACACTTCTGTTGCTCACTGGCTGATATCTGATGACCGCTATGAGTCAACATGACAGCATAATTTCAATTCGCAACTTGATACGGGAGACACAATGGAGTTGAATTATTTTGCGCATGCGCAATCGGCCATTTAGCCTGCTTTAAGCTTGATTAATCAGATTTTTGATTGATGAGGTATTAAATCGAACATCTACGTCACAGTGCCCTGAGCCTTTAATTCAAAGTCTGATCGATCAAATGATTAGCTTTCGTTAGATACACCAGCTTGAAGATACATGAGTGTCGGAATGCCAAGGCATCTAGCCGACGTGTGTTCGTTCTATCCCATTAGATGATAGTTTTCTTACCGTCAAAATTGCGATATCGTATTTCCAATAGTCTGACGAACCGACATAACTCTCGTGAGATGTTACTTCAACGACACCATGGGTCTCGCCACCACTTTCCAAACTGTTGGTGCCCGTAATGACTGTCAGTTGACTGATATTTATACCCGGGACACAATGCGCCGCAGTGACAATATGGAAGACAGTGATTATGGACCCTCCACAAAAGGGCCAGCCATTCAATCTCAATGACACTTGGTAGGGAATTGCACCTTCTTCAGCCTGTGCCCCTCCAACGATGCGCGATTCCAGCCCGACATCAAAATTAATCGACGCACCTGTTCATTTTGAATAATGAATTTTACTTAAAAACTTAGGCAAATGTTGCAGTGAACGTAAAATCAAGACGTGGAAATGGTCGTCGACAGCTGTAAATGACCATACAGAATTAATATTGACAGAACAATTCAGCCAGGGCCGATATTCTGTATTAATTTCAAATTTTCACTAACACCTCCGTTCATTCAGAATTATTTCAGAATCATTTTATCGACTGACGATGTTACTAACCGTTAGTAAATATCACACTAAGTCCAAACACGAGACAGAAGACTATTTGATGATGAAATAGACTCATGGTTAGCCGAAGGACAGTGTAACTCTGACTTGGCGTCAAAAATCAAAAGTTCAACTGTCTGTTAACGAAAGACCCATTTTTGTAGATTTTTAAGAATAGTAGATTACACTTATCACTCGACATGTAGCACTTGATCACAATGATAAATCGTTTTGAAGATACAGTCATGTGCTGACGCTGCTCCGACAATAAATCCTTTATAACATTAATATCAGTCATAAACCATTATTATAATCAACGGACATTATTACATTATTCGGATATTTCCTGATTCTAGCGAAAATTTTTAAAAGAGTCTGTTTTAGTATACTAAATGCACGTGAGATCAGGCATAAGTAAAGATTTTAATTGTTGTCATTCTAAAGTAATTATCTCTAATTGAGAATCACTCGTAAGGATAAACATTCTGCGTCCTTCGAACTGCAAGATATTTCTTTTTTAAGAAGGTTCTACAACGATTATCCAAAAAACTATCCGAAAATCCGCTAGGTGATATCTAAAATGTTTTGATGCTGGATCATATGTGAACGCGTACTTTATCTGATTTACTTATTTGTTGCAAGCACATATCATCTTCGATTAAGAAAGACAACATTAGACTTACAAGCGAATTGGTATATATTAGGGTGGTCCTTTTTCAGGGTGTTGACGAATTTTTTCCAGCTCATTCCCCAAAACAACTTGAAATAATTCATAAACAATTGCCTAATTTTTTCAGAATTTTACCTCAACTCTAACTCGTTCCGCTAACAGGATGGATTTCCCCATTGAAAATACACGTATTTCAAACACATTCTCAGTATATATTTTATTGTAGGTGTACTGATGTTCAAAAATATCCATTACTACGAGGTTTTAGTGGGCATTAGTGTTACTATTTGATAAAAAATTTACATCATCATACCAGGCAATCTATACGAATTGCTGCTGAAATTCCTCGAGATTGCAGTGTATGATGGTGTGAATTTTTTGTCAGATAGCAACACTGATGCCCACTAAAACCTCATAGCCATGGGTTTTTTTGTAAACATTATTACTCTTACTAAAATAATATATACTGACAATGTGTCCGAAATAAGTGTATTTTAATTGAGAAAATCCATCCTGTTGGCAAGATGGCTTAGTGTTGAGGTAAAAATCAGAAAAAATTAGGCAATTGCTTTTGAATTACTTGAAGTCGATTTAGGGGGTGAGCCGAAAAAAATTCGTCAACACCCTAAATCAGGCCCACCCGCGTATATATGAAATATGTATTATATTCTGGTAAAGTAAAGGCGTCGATCTGACGCTTAAAGGAGACCTGCCTCCAGCGTCCGAATGTGTTTCCATAGCGACCGCCATATCTGCGAAATATTCGTAATATGTAATTTCAGCGCGAGCCCCGCATTACATTGATTTATATTCTACACACTGTCACTAAATTATTCAAGACTGGGATATAAATTTATAAAGTAAAGTATAGTCACCAACGCTCTGTAGGAACAGTAAAACACTACGTACTCTAAAAATATGATACCGTAATTACTGTAACAGGTTGCTATGACCCATCATTTGAAATTTGTGAGATTTCGGATCAGAGGGAATTAAAATGAATATGATTGATTGAATTTTATTCGCAAATGGGTTCACACTAATGCTAATATGAGCATTTAAAATTGCGTAACACATTTTAGGTCAGTAAGCTACGGCGACTACATTTGGTTATTTTGCCAAAACGCCCGATGGACAGGCAATCAGAGTGCAGATGTACTCTCAATTGCCGAAATGCAGGCGGATTTAACCGAAATGTACTCCGAATTGCATACGTGCAGGCGGATAATTGCATTATTATACCGTGATTTTTTCTAAACACGAAACGATCCTGATTGTGTGCCTGATTCAAGTACCAAAAGTTACAGCTTATGTTTAAATTGAGCACTATATCCCGCCACGGCAATCTCCAACATCATAGATATAATATTTAACGTTTAGCATAGCCATGGCGATATAGAGTGCTATACCTAAATATGAGCTGTAATTCCGATTGCTTGAATCAAGAGCACGGACTGTTCCGCGTTTAGGATAAGTTAAGGTGTAATTTACCCTGTGTACAATTGCCATAAGACATTTCTATAGAATAACTCGATATAAACGTTGTAGCTTAGACAGAATAATAAATAAAAGCAACGCGCCAACGCATAGCTACCAACCCCGAGAGACCGTTGAATACGACCTTGACGAATTCTTATTTCCTACCGTTAGGCGTGACCTCGGTTTCGTATGCTGCGCACAGGAGCCTGAGCACTTCGTGACGTCACAAATCACAGGCTTCAACGGTACGGGAGGGGGTTGGCGAACGCTATGCAGGTTAGTAGAGCAGAGGCGTTGCGACGCTCTACGCCACCCCGAGTGACGTTCATTTCGACACCCTTCTCGCGACAGGCGCGCAAGTCAAATACATATTAATGACGAATTGTTAGTTATGTCACTAGTTAAGTGCTGCTTCGAAGCCGATGCGCCTGGTGTATTCGAACCCGTCATACAGAAGTGCATTGATCCTGGATGTGAGTAACACTGAAAAGCATAACAACAGGCGCAACGGATACGCGTTAATAAATTATCTTATTTTTGGCCCTGCTACTTACTGGATTGGATCTTTAAACGCTTAGAAAATAATTTACAAATTGAGTTCAAGTAAAATTTGTAATTTTGAAATACCAACTCGTTAAACATAAACCACGTAGCAACATCTATTATAAGTGTCGAACGGAAATATATTTAGGCTCTCATTCGGTAATTATTTATGTAATACTTATCTATGTTTGCCATTGGTAAGGTATAAATGAGAAATTTTTTGATTTCGGAAAAACGGTGAATAAACTGCAACGTGGAAATGAGTTTTGTGCAAATCAAAAACATGTCAGTGAGGTATTACATCTTATAATTAAGCCGTAATTTTGACGGTCCATAAAAATATGGACGCATTTTTTTTACGCATGTTGAAAAAATCTATCACTTAGACATCGCTGCAAAGTGATCAATAAAAACTCAATCATATATTTGATTATTTGTGATATTTATTATTATCAATCGTTTACGTTCTAAAAATTGGTAACTTTATTACATATTCTTGGTGTATTGCATTGCTTGTTTTAGCTACGTTAGTTAAGTATTCTTCTGAGAACACCCACCACTCTTTCCTATCCTCATAATGTTGTTTCAATACACTAATTGTCTGTAATATCGATTATAGAAGACTCTGCATTCTACACCGCTACGTTCGTCTGCCACAGGCTTTGCATGCCTAAACGCATTACTTTTCTTAACTCCAGCATTTAACAGGATTACAATCATTTGAAAGGGCAATTCACAATTAATAACTGCCCAGTAGAAGGGAAGTACGAAGATTTTGGGAAAAACATTCTTCCACCACCGCAATCGTATTGAAAATACTTTGTACTTGAGTTGCACGTGTCTGTGCAAATGTAATTTAAATTTGCTAAACCGTTCAATCTATTCTTTGATATTGTGCGCTGTCGCTTCAAGTGTGATAAAAAGCAAAGCGGCTATTATTGTGTAGAGTGTGGAAAGTTCCATTACTCGGAAATTTGGTACGTGGAAATTGCACACTTCAGGATAGCACTCTCAAAAATCAATATCCCTTATTACGTAAGAGTGAAATTAAATCAAGTCTTCTCAAAAGCTTGTGAACAATTTTTTAGTCAAAATTCGTCATATCGACAAACCGACTCGATCAGGGATGACTTCCCTTATACCGACAATTGTTACCATTCATGGTTCATTGGTAGGGAATCAGCTCTAAGTCTTAGAAATTTAGTTTCACTTGCGAAGTGTACCAGGTAATACTGTCTACATGTGCCAGTACATATATGTATTAGGGTGGTCCTTATTTGGGGTGTTTTCGAATTTTCCTGCGGACAAGGCGGAAAAAGTTTGCAAATACCTAAGTACTCCTGCCAAGAGCATGAATTTTCCCATGTCATTTCAATGGGAATTCGGACTTACTGCACTATTATTTTCGCCCCCGCCTAAATGGTATTTTGCAAAATATGAAACTTGGCATATGTCTTTCCTATATTCATACATATTCTACAAAAAATTGGGCGATTTACAACGATGAAATTAACAAAGTACCAGCGCATCAAAGTTGTGTCTTAAAGTAAAAAATCACCATTTAACGAAATAAATGGATTAATAAATAATATTAAACAATTACATTCTAATTTAACGAAATAAATGGATTAATAAATAATATTAAACCATTAGATTCTAATTGCTTAATATTATTTATTAACTCATTTATTTCGTTGAATGGTGATTTTTTACTTTAAGACACAACTTTGATGCGCTGGTATTTTGTTAATTTCATCGTTGTAAATCGCCCAATTTTTTCTAGAATATCTATGAATATAGGAAAGACATGCCAAATTTCAGATTTTTCAAAATACTATTTAGACGGGGGCGAAAATAATAGTGCAGTAAGTCCGAATTCCCATTGAAATTACATGGGAAAATTCATGGCCTTGGCGGGAGTACTTAGGGTTGGCTTACAGGCTCCCGGTTTCGCGTACTTTTTTATTGATTTATTTTCAAACTTTTTCCGCCTTGTCCGCAGGAAAATTCGAAAACACCCCAAATAAGAACCACCCTAATATATATATGTACTGGCACATGTAGACAGTATTACCTAGTACACTAATTCATCAAATAGTCCTAGTTTTTCCTTTCGTAAACAGCATTTTCCTCATTCGCATCAGGGGCTTCATTACAAAAATTACCAATGCAAGCATACTTTCCGTGTTCACTGAAAATGTGACTAGGAATGTGTGAAGAATAACAATTGCACTCTTGTGAATGAGTGTGCAAGAAAGGATGTGTGAGTGCAAGAGTCAAATTAGCATGAGTGGCAAATGAAAGATTGACCAACGAGTCTCATTTCAGGTACCAATAAATGTCAGGTACAATATGTCATTTCCAGTATTTTGTTTACTTTAGTTGACGATTAATTCTCTTCCAGCCTATACCGAATAGCTTTTTTGTAGTGACATCGAATGTTGGTACGCTATCTGATGTCCTGTAATGTAATCGATTGGACCATGGATATTCTCCCCTTTCTCGCAGATTCCTTCGTCTTGCTTTTAACGTTTCTCATATCGCATTGTGTCCACATTCCACTTTCTTTACGTACACATCTTAATTACCACGATACAGATTGTAATCATTTCTCATTTCGTACACGCAGTCGTCACCATCGGCTATTAACACTGAGTATATCAGCACCTGTTAATCTACAGGGTACTTCTGTTAATTCTGGATAGACTTCATAGGTGTTGACGAGCTGCCTAGACAAGTATTTTGAGATAAGACACCGATGGTCGGAAATTCGAATTTGGTACCGCGCGCTTGTTCGTAGTTTTTAATGAATCCGATGTGATCACTTTCAACACGATATTTATTCAGTCATAGATAACAGTACGAAATTCCTGTATGTAGTCGACAAAACAATAAACATGTCAATAAGAAAATAAAAAAAAATAATTTCCGGTGCTTATAAACAGAATTTGAAAGAGTTACGGAAAACAAAACGCCCAAGTATGCATGTGCATATGCACAAATTTCATAATATCAAATGGTTGTTAGTCTCTGGCTTCTTGTGAATTTGAAAGTGGCGCCTGAAGGAGCTGAGTTAGAGAGGGGGAGTTCAACACTCGGCTGAGTGAGGCGCCGAGTACCGTGTGCTATGAATCGTATAGATGAAGGGCACTCTCTAATGGCCGGCGCCTTCAAAATTTGGTCAAACTGTACATGCGAATAAGGGTACATAAAATATCCGACGTGGCACTGATTGATACTGAGTTGACAGTAGGTCTAGGAACAGTGTGGCCTAAGCGCGTACCCCGTACTGATTGACTTCGCCATTTTTAGGAAAACGATCCCGCGAATTTTAAAATATCAGACAAATTACATACCAGCGTCAGAACGGTTCAGGCTGTGATACTTGAAACTCACTCAGAAACTCGCAGAAGGAAACTTGGTTTTTTTTTAGTATTTCTTTTTAAATTAATTTATTTCTGATAAACATTCATTCAATTTCACTGTGTCGACTGTTTTACAATATTTTTTATTACTGAGATTTACACCAAAACAAGTTTCTATACACATAAATAATCGTATATTTATAGTTTACATTTTTTATCACAATTTTACACAATTTTATTTCTGTACATTTTCCTACAATGTACGCAAATTTTTATTGTTTCATCATATTTTTACATTCATATATTACTATCTTTGGATCTACTTTGTCGTTTATACGTTTATCTAATACAGTTTACTAAACATAGTCTCTTGAAATTTTGCAAGAAAATTTACAGTATGTATACCTGTTATTCAATATTTATCATATATTTAATACAATTTTACCCGTAAGTGCAAAAAAATAAGGCTCTCGATTGATTTAAAAAAAACTTTATTAAGAAACATTCGCATAAAGATGGTTTCATATGTTACGGAATTGATTCCGCCCGAACGTAGCGCCTAGGGCGATAATTGAATGTGTAAGTGGATACACGTTTCGAAATTATTGCTGTACGCTTTTTGTTATTACTTTAATTTGATTGTATAATGTTTATTTTTCATCAGAAGAGCGATGCGCTCTTAGTAATGTAAGGTATGAATTCCGCATCACGGTCTTATATACAGGTCTGGAAACTCGCTCAAAATTTCAATGGTGGGAGTGTCCTCTTATTGAAGCACCGGCCGTTTCGCCTAGTGACCACGAGTGTCGCTGCTATCGAAGAATTCAGGCTGTGTGAGAGAGACGGAAACAGGTTTCAAAACCACGGACAGTCAGCAAACTGTTTCCATCTCTCTCGCACAGTCTGAATCCCGCTATCGCAGCGACACTCGTGGTCACTGGGCGAAACGGCCGGTGCTTCAATAAGAGGACATACCCCTACCACCAGAGTTTCCAGTCTGCATGTAAGACCGTGTCTAGATCCACTGTACCACAAAGTAATATTATTACTTCGTGCACTGTACTATGCAAAAATGGCAAAAATGCATCAGCGCCTTGCGGCAGCGTTTCCTATATGTTAATGTGTGTGTGTATGTACTGAATCGCGACTCCCCACCACTCCTCGATTACCTAAGGACGTCGGCATTTCGAGCTATCGAAATCTGTAGTCGATTGAAAAGTGATGAGCCTCTGTAAGTGCAGAAGAATGAAAGGGCCTTTTAAATTCCGAAAATAGATGTAATCCCGATTAAAATATAACAAAAGATTGTCGCCATTCCGGAGTGGGTGACATGCTGGGTAATAGATGCACAGTTGCTATCCCTGAAGTATTTTTATGAAAAAATATCGCGAGATATACGTACGCGTTGCGTGTGTCATCTATACCGAGCTATCTATTGACTTGCCTCTTATATCTGTTTACCAATTTCCAGGCTGCTGTTGGTGTTGCTCGGCCCTACGCCCAAGGTACAAAAGACTCGTGGATAACATTTTCCCAGTCAATCCTCAGGTGAGAATCTTATTTCACCCTCGGTCAGTCTAAAGGCAATAAGTCTTCTCATAACAGATATGTGCATGTGTAAGTCACTCATACTTAGAATGTCACAATAGTGACTATGAGTAATAATACAGTGTTAAGTAACAACTGCATGAAATAAAATCCGAGTCACTCCTTAATTTATTCATTTTTTCTCTCGTGCTAAATCGAGCTATTTGTTTTCTTTCCATCTATCCACATTTCTTTTAATCACACCCTTATGGCGTATGAGCATATTAATCACATCTATATTGTCATTTGCTTAGCGAAAGTATCTATAATTATTCTTTGCATGAGCTATGGGAAGGCTTAACTTCATAGAGCTTGACTAAACTGTTCAGGAAAACACATGATTGAAGTTAGAAATGTTGACGTCAAAAAACATTCGAATCGAAACAAAAATTACTTATTATTCTGCAATTTTATAATGAAGTCAAGGGAGTTCAGTTTGCTCAAAATGAGTAAAATTTGCTTTCTAATGATTTTTTGTTTCCGGTCAATCATAAAGTTGCAAAATAATCGTTATTTCTACAAATGTATCGTTACATTATGTGAACGTTACAAACTTCAACTTCATAGTAAATCTTGATTATTTTTCAACTTTCTCAAACAAACCCAACTGCCTCTTACAAAAGTTTCCAAACATCTGAATTGTATTATGCAATTTATCCCCTTTTACGTTATTTAATTCCTGTATCTGATATTAAATTTGATAAAACTAGAACCTACAGAATAGTTTTGTTTTATGTGATGGAGGAGAAGTGAATTAAAGCCGATGAAGCGAAGCTTTTTTTGATGATTGAGAATCATCTATGGTTTTTGAAAACGGAAGTCAAATAATCATGGATATTTCTTCCTTGATGTTCTCGCATAACACTTACATCCTTCTAACTTTTGTTCTCAAAAAATTTTCAATGTATTCTATAGCATTGAAAAATGACTGTTTTTTTTGTCATTGGTATGGTTCACTGTTTGTCAATCAGTGGACAATTTTCTAAAAATACCACACCATACCACAGTCCAATGCCAAAAATATCTGTTCGAGACAGCCTTTTGGGTTTACGTAATTTAAGTTCAAATAGGACAATATAGATGCTGATAATAAAAAATAATTTATTTTGCTAAGGAACAATCTTAACAAAAGTTGATGATGACGACGTTTTTGTTTTTTCCTTGAGCAGGATGGCTTGGTCAAAAACAATATGGAAAAGCTAACATTTTACTCCTTGAGCAGTCCTGAAAAATTGGACCGAATTGGGGAATACTTGTTTCAGCGTGCTTCCAGAGATATTTACCGGTAAGTAAAACTTACTAGGTAAGATTAGACTCCTGTTCTCCAAAACCCTCCAAAGTCCCCATAGTATCCTTCGAGTTACAGAGTACTTGAAGTAATCAGACGATATCATGAAATTCAAAACTTACCATGAAAGTCTCTCAAATTTTTGCACATTCTGTCACGTTGTGAAGTCGTTAAGGAGATTTGTCAATCGTAAATTAATATTTTCTCTGTAATCTTATTACGAGTTAATCATACATTAATCATTTATTAAATTTGTACATTGTTAAGCTACAGTGATTCTCCAGGAAATGCAAGAAATATGCAGAATTATAAACAAGAGCTCAAAATAATGATTCTTCATCTAAAAACACTTTACATCAGCGAAAATGGGGTATATTGATTCAATTTCACATACAACGTACAACGATTCAATTTATTTAAAAATCAATACTCTACAATCTCAGTTCAACCATGTTTTTCATCACACTAGTATCATTACAGAATTTTTCACGATTCCATCGACATTGACTTTGATCATCAAATTAAATAACAATATTCAATTTACTATTGAAACAACAAAGCTTAAAAATAAATTGATTTGATTAATACTTTATGTACGACCACACTGTAACCGATGTAATAAAAACTATTAATTTTTGATTCACCAACCTCCTCAATAAAATCATACGAATATCCTGAATCTTACTTGTGTACTGAAAGTTTTTCTATTTTTCGAAAATCTGAAGTATTTCCATATTTCAAATTTGTTTGCTTATTAGGTACTATAAACCAGTAACATAATTTACTGTTGCAAGAGATTTCTATAATCATCCAGGTTGCACCAAAGTAGGTTGTAAAAATTAGCGCCACTTGCACATGCAACTAGTTTATTCCAAATCTTTTTCCTATCTGGGTAGAGTCGACTGAGTGTGAGATTTCCCTCATATACTACCAGATAACGTTAAATTTAGATCACCTTGAGAAATCCAATCCGACTTTGAATCTGAATCTCTTTTTCTTTACATGTATAGATGTACCACATTTTGTTCTGCCTCATTTAGAAGAAATTTTAACTATTTGAAATCAGGTTTACAGTAATGAAATTCGACCAATATTCTTGATCTCATCTAACAATAAAACGACATAATTTATCAACACCAATGAACAGTGCATGATTTTTACTTATTATACAGACGGCGCAATGGATTTGTCATCATTGCTATGGAGGCGATGGACCAGCTTCTGGTTGCTTGTCATGCTCAGACTTTAAACCTGTTTGTGGAAAGTTTTTTGAAGATGGTCCAGAAGCTGCTAGAATCGTCAGAACCTCAACTACAAATATTGGCTACACAATCCGTAAGTGGTTAGATCTGTTCTAGATGTGTCAATGTATTGTGTTGCACTCGTAACAAAGATGTGGCCTCGAACATTGCAATGTCACAATCAAAATATTTCCGTTTTTCAAAGAAACTATATTTGAGCTAATACTCAACTGAATAACATACACAATAAATCAACAAAACAAATCAACCAAGATTTGAGTTGTTTGTTACTTTTTCTACAATTGAAAATTTCTCCGATCAATTTCATTTCAATGATTGAAACTTCTAGTACTCTTACATTGTGGTTTCGGAAAGTATATCTATGCAATTATTTATATCAAGACCACATTCTTGTTAATTTTGTATTGAAAAATATATTGTACGCAAAAGTAGACACAACAGTGATAATTGTTTGGGATTTTTGATGCTGCATCCTGTGTGCATCTGATTGTTTGCACGCAAATCTTGGGGTTGGCTTCTCTAACTTTTGCTAAATTGTGCGTAGATGTATTAGCGGAACATATACTATGTGATTTAATGCAGTTGAGCAAAATGCTTCGTTCTCCTAGTTTGTCAGGTTTGCCAACATCGAAGAGGATACGCCGTCTTATCACACACGTTACGATTTCTTTGTATCAAAGTTCTCTGCAATGTGCCACTCCAATCACAACGACTTGGCAATTCGCAAACAAATACGCCTTGCCGGGATACAGGGGCTGCAGGTAAGAATGTAAAAAAAATTGTTTTAATTCATCGGACAGTCAGTTTCGTATTTCTTCTTTTTCCAAAAAATCGACATCCAGGATATCACAATGAATTTTTTTTCACAGGGCGTAGTAAGAAAAACACTATCTGATGATTTAGTAGAAAATATTTGGGAACCTGTACATATGGATAAAATTGTTCCTTCACTGCTGTACAATATGCAAAATTCTAGGTAAGTAGCAGTGTGATGTATAAAAATTGACTAAAATCGTAAATGCTGATTACCTCCAATTTTAATGAACTACATGTCAAATAGATATTTTGAGAAAGAGAATGCCACCCCAGAAAGTCCAGCTGAAGAGAGATCAGATCCGCCACAGTTTGCAGAAAGTTGCATGCGTGAATTAGTTGGACGTGCTTCCTTTGGACATATACGCTGCGTAATTAGACCAGTGTTAAGGTAATTCTTACTATATATGTAATTCTTCACTGCAAACATAAATTTGTCGATTATAATTAAAGTGTTGAATCCAATCATTTCTTGTACAGGCATTTGGATTTGCATCAACTCTGGGTTCCCAACTATTTCGCAATCCACACCTTCCGTATCATCATGTTTTCCATTCAGGTAAGTCTCTTCCATTAGACCAGAAATTTTTTATTCCAAATCACATTGCTATTATCTGATATCATTTTTCAGTCGCAATATTCCTACACAGTCGTTGAAGCTTTAATGACTCATCTTGACGAGAATTCTAAGTCTACTCCAAAAATACGAACGAGTATCGCTGATACTTTATCGAAGATTATTTCGATCGCTGCCGGGGAGAGTGTTGGTAAGAAAATTAATGGAATTCAAGCACACAGTATGAGCGTGTTTGTGAAGATAAAAGACACTTAACAATCAGTGTAAATTACTTGAAAAATCTTAGGTCCATCTGTATTGGAAATTATAAATTCCCTGTTATCGCACCTTCGTGTAAGTGTAACAAGAAACCTGCCATCAAGTAATGACGAACAACTCTACCAAGAAGCACTGATCAATGCATTAGGAGAATTTGCAAATCATCTTCCTGATTACCAGAAAATTGAAATAATGATGTTTATCATGAGCAAAGTTCCCTACAGCGAACCTGACAGTACAGCTTCAGTGGGAAAGGGAGACGTTTTACTTCAGAGCATTCTTTTGAAATCACTACTGAAGGTAAGATGATAGTTTATCCATTAGGGGGATACATACAAGTAGGGAACTGAAAAAAATAGGTATAAAAAGTGAGTAAATTTTATGAATTTATATCTACAACCAAATATCCAATTCAATTGGGATTAGTTTTATTTAAAAGTATGTAGATTAAGCTTCATTCACATGTTTTCGTTATTAGAATCAATTAATAGGAAGCATTTTTATTAGCAATAACATGAATCATTTCACTCGGTGACACATTTTGTGGCTCTCACGGTATCTCATGAATGGCTCAACTAATTCACTTTAAATTTGGAGACAGCACTGTTGGATATTTTATATTTTTTGCTGTGATCTGAAAGTTTTTCGTTCTTCTTTCACAAAAATAGTGACCGTTTGAAATTGTAATTCGATTTTTGCCAAAAATTCATAACTTTTTAAATTTAATCAACTACAAAAATACGCTTATTAAAACTAATGAGTGAGATTGTCTAAGAATCTATCTCCAAATTTGAATTACAGAGCCATTTTCGATATTTTGTGGGAACCACAAAACATATCGGGAGCAAAATCTTTAACGTTATTATCAATAGTAACGCTTCACATTAATTGATTCAAGTCTAAAAAAAATGTTAGCAAAGCTCGTCAACATATTCTTGAATCAAACAAGCCCCGATCAAATAGCATTATTAGTTGACAAAATATCAATTCACAAGATAGACCCACTTCTTCAGCCATCTTCTCATAGATACTACATTTAAGGAATGAAAGTCTGCGCTGTGCAGCGTCTTGAACTACAGTTTTTTAAACCCACTTTACTTTCAGGTCGGCACAAAGTACCAAACAATTCATTTGAATACAACATTTCCAATAAGTTTCTTGGAACCCCTGCTACGCATGTCATTGGCACCGGATCCTGAAATGAGATTGTTGGTGCAAAAAATTCTGCACACTCTGATCGACAGGCATCGCAACATTGACAAGTTAGCGACACCCACGTAAGTTGTACATACTTGTTCATTTTCATACATGAAGCTCCATCTAAAATACTATTCTACGTGGATTTATCAATAAATTGTAAGCAATAGTTGAATTTATATATACACCGCCACTTCACTAAAATTAAATTCTTTCAGCGTCAACATAGGAAATCTGGAACTTGTCATTGAAAAATCTTCACGACCTGATGTAATCTTCGTTCGGAAGCACGGCCCAGAAATTTATCAGGCTTTATATGAATCATTAGAACTACCAAGCAATACAGTTGAAAATATCGAAGCTGTGTACACAACACTCGCTTTACTTGCTGTCGAACTCGCAACTGAAGAAACCGTTTTGGAATTACTACGACTTGTACTGAGCCTGCAAGACTTGGCTCTCACTAGTGGACAAATTAGTAATTCCCTTAAATTCAATCTACATGCAGTTGTGATGTCCCTCTTGGTTCTCATTTCGTACGTGTGCAATATAACGTCCCTCATGGATTATGCGAGTAAGGTAAAGTTTAATTTTCATCCTGTTCAAGATATTTCCAATACCATATTCATTCTCACAGAAATCTGATTCAGAAGAAGAATATTAATGATTCCAGCACTTCCGTAAGTCTTCGTTTTTTCTTTGTAAGTTCACAGAAATCTATTTTTAAGAGTCGTCTTTCTTCAATTTCACTATTTTTGCATCAATCTCATTTTTCAATAATCTTGCCCAGTTTTTTAAACTGCCAGTTTGTAGTAGTAGTTGAGAAGAGTTTTTTTTTTATTTTTTCAGATCTTCAAATTTGAACTTTTGAAAATGCTGTGTCCTTTTCAAGTAACTCTACCTTGAAAATCATAACTTACAGGAAAAAATGTTGGGTTGAAAATTTGTAGTTCTTAATTGACTTTTACACTGATTTCTTCTCATGTTTTTAACTGCCTTGAAAAGGGGATTTTTCTTCGAAAAACATTAACATTATTTTTTTCTGCAAAAGTGAGAAACGAATCAAAATTGTTTAATCATATGGAATATGAAACAATTCAAAGTGTACCTCTTGCTAACTTCTTCCAGGAAAATTTGTGTGGTGTAAGTGGCAATAGAAAATGATTGATAGTTGGCTAACATAAAAATGTTTTTGGCAAGACAGTAGTTGGCTCCAATATACAGAGTGAATCTTCGTCACAATAATAGTGAGCGATTATTGATAGAGTACTCTAATCTCTAAATCCGTTCACGTCCACGTGTAATAGCACACATCGAAAAATTCGGTCTGTAATCACATACTATTATTGTGATGCGACGAAGTATGAATACAAGAATGCGAAGCTTCAGCCAACTGCAGTTCCTTCCTCACCCAACCCCGAAGTACATTCACCCTGTATAATTTTGCAGGATCTTCATTTTTTTTACTCTGGAACTAAACTTTGTAACACTGTGGAGACTTTTTTCTTTTAAATATACACATATATCCAAAACATTTGTGTATTCTACAGCAGAGCATTAAGTGTTAGAAGAGGAAAGTTTCGTTTTAGTATTTCAACGAAAAATCATTTTTCAAGTTTGATAGCATATTTTTTTTCCCCATAGGAAAGTTGATTGAAAACTACAACTTTTTTGTCACTGATATTTTTTCATTGCAACCGTCATTTTTCCAGTGTGCATTTACTTAAAGAAATGGACCTTCTTCTAACTAATTGTATTAAATTATTTAAATGGAGTTTTTTCAACTAGTGCTATGAACTGGCAAGACTTCAAAAAGTTTCATGTGCTCGGTGAAAAAAGTGGTCGAGACTGCAAATAATGCTTGAAATTTGAAACGATCTTTTGCAGTTGGTTGAAGCACGTGAGAAAGAAGCTGTGCATCTTTTGCCTGAGCTCAAATCCCGTTACGATGGTGAATCTCAACTTTCAACGCGACTGCCACCCTCAGTTATCATCGATCAAGCTGTTGTAAGCGAATGTCTGAAGGGAGCAGGCTTAGACACTGGAAAGTTACAGCAAGGACCGGGATACAGCAGTAGCTCTCTTCAGCATAGGTAACCTATGTTATGTTACCCAAAATTTCTAATTATTGTTTTCGAATGACTTCTGATCCATATCTTGTCGAAGTCTGAACCCCATGTTTTTGAATTAATAACTATTTTTCGTAGACATTCATGGGTAGACAGCACTGGCCGAAGCTCAATGGCTGATATAAATGCTGGTGGAGCGGAACTCGATAGCGCTGGTTCATCTCCTGGTGTGCAAAAGGTACAGCTATCATTTCGACCCCATATACTATTGAAAGTCGTGACATATCGTTATTAATCCCGAATCAATAGATTCTAAAACTCTGGGCTATAGAAAACCAATCCAGCTGGGAGAGTTCCAAAATTCTAAATCATGAAAATCATAACGATGTATCTACCTACACCCTGCTCAGTTCCACCAGCGACCATCCCTTCGCTGAAATAGATCCTGTTAGTTTAATTTCCCATAGAGTCGTTTCTTTTGTACAATATACTTTCAATTTACTATTACTGCTGAGTTGCGCCAATGCATTAGTAACTCAAAGTTGCCTCATCGTGATTTCTAGAAATTGCCTGGCGAAGAATTAACGTTTGAAAGCATGAAGAGAATTCTAACAGAGAGCGGAGAAACTCGTAGAGAAGCTGAAGAAGAAAGGCGTCTGCAACTTTCGCAGCTTTTCAGAACTGCTCCTTTCCAGGATCTAGTTGTCAAGACACAACCAAAGGTGAGTAATCAATGGCGCTTGAAAGAGACTTCCACTTCTTATTACCTATCATGATAATTGATCATTAATGTCAACGATCTTACACGTTTCTCATGTTTCAGCATGACATGCTGCAAAACAAGTTATCAGAAATATTTAATACGCTCACAGTTGAGCCAAGAAACCCAATTCAACCAGGAATCCCGCCAGCTGATGCAAAGCCAAGTCAAACACCGGCATATGAAGTTCATTTTCCAGAATTATTTGTTTACTGATTTGATTATCATTCAGAGATTTAAAATACTGGGGTTTGTTTTATTTGTTTTTAATTAATTCAACTTTCTCCATTTCTAATAATATTACAATTCCTGTACGCTTTAAAATCGTACAAAGTCATTTGTTGCACCGTATCGATTTAATTATTTCATCAACTTTTCGTTACCTTTAGTTCTAATTCTTGACTGCAATCAATTTTTTTTAATGACCATACATCCAACTGATACAATCCCTAATTAGTTGAAGTACGGTCGTTTTCATGTGGCGGCTTTATAATTTATACACATATACCTATTTAATCCATACAATAATTTGCTCACAAGCGAATAAAGATTACTGCACTCCATTATCTATGTTATTGGAATATGGAAATAAAATATTTCATTGACAACAATAACATTAGATAGCTATGTAAGCCGAGAAATGAAATACATTAATTTACCATTTAGTTACGATATTATAATTACTTAAGAGAACAATTAGTTTGAATTTTGGTTTTGTAAAAAATTTCGACTTTTTTAAAAGTATTTTTACATAATGTTTCTAATATTTCTAAGGAATTTTTCCAATCAATCGATGAATTTGAAAAGGGGAAAAGGGGCAATAATTTAAATGATTAAAATAATGTTTAGAGTTTACTGGTATGTGGCTAGTTGTGTAATTTTTAGTACAACTTAAAGTTATTAATTCAAATGATTTCGAAAACAATTTTTCCAGACAAATTTCCTGAATGTCAAGATATTTTCCTATGGTGATCAAACTCGATTATTTCTAAAAACGAGATATTGAATATACTAATTACACTTAATACGAATCGTTAGATAATAGATCGAATACTAATTATCGTTAAGAATTACAGTTCATTTGGACGCGTTCACAACTGTAGAACACAAAATACTTGACGATACTCTAAAGTTGCGTGTGTATGTACATACCTATTCAATGACTAATAACAGCCAATACTGCATTGAATAGAACACATTAAATTAAATACATTTTCAGTAGTCGCTTACATACACAAACTTTAACACTCAAATGTAGTTTGAAATAACCAAAACTTGAGCAATATAGGAGCTGTAGCATACTATAACGTAAAAGAGATGCATATTGGAACTTATGCCACATCATCAACATAAAAAGCAGTTATAAAACATTAGTTCTAAAAAATATCACCGCTTGTTACTTGCAAAATTAAAATAATGTATATTTGACGTTTTTTAGTTACGGTACATGGATAATATCAAATCAAAAGGCATGTAACTCGTTTCTGTTAACTCTCTTTGGCAAGGCGGAAAGTGTGTCAATTACTTAAATGCTATTACTTCACCGGAACTTTTTATGACAGATTACCGATTTTGATAAATCCCTGACTATGTGAGTAAATTGCATTAAAAGACCATTTCCTTGACAACTCCTTCTAATTCTGCATCGCAGTATCACTAAAAAATTCTGTGAGAACCCAAAGATTTTCTCGCCAAGTTGTAGGTAAATAGATATTGCTATGCGTAAAATGTATATTCATCGAATTGTTATTTAATTTAATTGATATTAACCAATAAAAATGAACGTGTAAGAATTCCTGATTGTTTAGCGTTTATTGTAACGGAGTGTAATACATAATAAAAATTAAGATTCATTTTCTAGTGAAGGTGCAGATGAAATTCAGTTTCCTTTTCAGTTGAACATAGCAGATTGTTTATTGAATTTGATCACATAAATTATGTCTATTGCATATTACATATGGTAAATATCATCCATATTTAAATAATTTGTACAAAAAATTCAGACAGTAGATATCCTGAAATAATCAAATGAAACGAGCACAGTTTGTGTTTTATTATATCGTGAAAAATAGTATGAGTTGAACACAGTGAATTGACACAAATTATTTCTCACCACGATCACAAATACGAATAAGAAATTTTGGATTTAAATGCCACCTGGTTTGAAAGTGGAACAACTTTGACTGCGAAACTCAAATATATACGTAATAATGTATACATGTGTACGATCAAGGTAGATTTCAGGCGCGTAATAATTTCATTAGATACCATTTGACAAAATTTATACTTATACATAGATATATGCATATGCAGTCGTAGCTAACAAGTCATTGACTTAAGTTTGATAAAACGATTATAGGAGTGAAGTGGATGGATATTATCTAACTAATTGTCATAATTCAAAATGCTATTTTAAGACAAAGTTTCGAACATTCTTCAACGTTGTTTCTGTGCGCCAGGATGAAATCTGATGTGTTTGGTTGTAAATTCATTCTTCATGGCTCTACCTTCAGCAGCTCCACGTCGAATATGAGTGTCGCATTTGGCGGAATAGTGTGCTTTTGTCAAGGTTCGTAATCATGATCAATATTTAAAATTTAATCAACAGGGGAGTAAAAAAAAAATATACCGTACATTAGTATTTGAAATGGAAGTGAAAGAAACTTTACATGTACATACGATTATCTCCCTGAAAAAACATTATTCTATCTTTCAGCCCTGAACATTGGTTCCTGTTTCATTAGATATCGAATGGTCTAAAGTAAGTGTACCAAGAAATTTTCAAATACATCAAAAAATCAACTCGCCATTTGCAATTTCAACGAAACCTTGTATGATGTGCCGTTTTTGTTGCCTGCATCACATGGCAGGAATGAAACGTCATAGATTTACAGAAGGAAACCACAGCTCTGATACTTCAGAGAAAAAATCATGACTAGCAATAGTTATTCCAGCAAAGAACTAGTATGTTGATTAAAACATCTGTATAAACTTTTTTTGAATTATGAGCAAAGAAAAGCTTATTCGAGAGGTGAGAGATCAGAATAAAATCAATCGAATTTTATAAAAGACTTGAATTGTGACAATATATCATATTAAAGGATATACGCCAGGGTGCCCTCGGGAACCGTAAGCAAAATCAGGTGAACAAGTAAGTCTAGCGCGTTCTCCGATACACATCTGGGCTACTCCTTGGTCCCATCCTTTGATCACTTCACCCTTACCAATCTTGAACTTGAAGGGAATTCCACGGTCTCTGCTCGAATCAAACTTCTTCCCAGAGGTAAGAGTACCTGATACAAAGGTAAACGTATGTTGTGAAAAAAAATCCTCACAAATTCCGCGGTTTTCTAGTTTGCCATAAAAATGTAGAGTTGGATAATATTTTTGGATCAATTCTGCTAGTTTATTGTGGGAATTTATACATATACATACATATATATATATATATATTTGTTTCTCTAATACCATATTATAAGGTTGAACTTCATAATTCTGATCTAACGGTGCATTTTTCCAAAAACTCGTTATTCTGCAACCTTAGTATTCTCTAAAATTCAGTAGACTATAATGAAGGAAAACATTCATATTTTTAAAACTCGCGTTTTTTTTTTTTTTTTTTTGGCAAATTTATTCCATCTGTACGAAATTGAATATTAAGTAACTAAAACTTTTATGCAACACTATTTTGCAAAACTAAGGTCAAGCTTAACAGGGTTGTTTGTTAATTTTTATGCTACCAGGGGTTTAAACGCTTTCAAATTGATAAAAAAATTTCCTGAATATTTGAGTTCTCCATATCAACTCTAAAAAAGTCCTCTTTGTAATCGAACTGTCTTATAAAAATCACGTGGGAAAAACTTTTTGCGCTTTGAAATTTTATAAGTCATTGACGAATATACTGACAATAATGGAAAATATGTATTTTGGTAAAGTATTGAACGCTCTATAAAAAAGCTGTGATGCATAAGATTCGTAAATAAAAGCGTTCATATATTAATTAACGTTCAAAGTTTAATTTATGTAATATTATCATTTTGTCAAGTGTAGCTACTATGTAAACAACTATATCATAAAATATATTACAATATTCGTCAATGACTTGTAAAATTTCACAAAGTAAAAAAAGCTTTTCCCATGTTATTTCCATAAGATAATTCGATCACAACAGAGATTATCTTTGAGTTTATACAGAGGGCTCAAATTTTCAGAAAATTTCTTTTTATAAATTTGAAAGCATTTTAGCCCCTGGGAACATAAGAATTCAAAAACAACCTTATTAAGGATCACCCTTATAGTATACGCATCTTTCTTTACCCATGTTAACAAAGAAGGGCATTGGAGTGTGTAACAGGTCACTTTTACATTCTAGTAAATACAAGTACTCTTTTTTACACTATGCTTAAAATTTTATTTGCCTTGCATATTTGAAATATATATCTTCAGCTTGCGCATGAGCTCATCTACGTCTCATATTGCAAACATTTACACTCAGCATAAAAAAATCTACTTTTTTTTCCTTAGTGCACAATTTACTGTTACTATCTGAATACCTCTTAATCTTTGTGAAAAATTTTCAGACAGTATTGAGAAAATGTAAAAAAATCACAATATCGGAACCGTAATATAAAATTTGAAACAAAATACGTATAATTTGCTTCTCTTCCACAATTACTCCATGTGGTAAATTCAGAAAAGTGATAGCACCAAAATACACTGTTTCAGCTACTCAACTATATTTCACTTTGTTCAATGCAGGTTTAGTTACGAAACTCATTTAGAAGTATTAATAAGCACAAATATTTCATTCCATTAATGAAACTAACAAATGGATCACGCTTCAAATAATTTCAATTTTAATAACATCGCAGACATAAAGAAATCTTGCATAGGATTTAAATAAATTGCAAATATATTAACGAAGACAAAAACGTGGAATTATGCACAAAATGGTGAAGTTTTTAAAAACAATATATAGTTTGCCAGAAAACTTTTTGGGAAGTCCTTTCAATAATCAGGTTGAAGTTTGTAACCTTGATGCAACAAAATGTGCACACAAAATTCGGTTACTTGAACTATTCGAGATTTAGACAACAAACAAAAATATAAAGAATAAAACTAAATGATTATTTAAATAACGCCTTATATGTTCAAATTTTTTTGTAAACTTGTACGCCTTGTAACAATAATTTCACTGTACTGACTGTACTTCTTTTCATGCACTGTATTTATTACATTAAGGTTACGAAGTTCAACCACATTTGATGCTTCCATAATTATTCACTGCGGTATCAATTCGTGGACTTTTGCAAAACTATTTTGCTGTATACTTCAATAAAATTTAAAGAAAAAAATAATTTTACCCAAACAGTACATACGCGTATTGTGAATAGTGTATATGAATATAAAAAAATACATAAAATATAAGTATACGTGTAATAATACTGACCTGTATAGTGGACCACAACAGTTTGTCCGGTTTTAGGGTAGGTCGAGCCTAAATAGAAGAAAAAAGTACATGGGCATTACAGAATATTGAAATCAACAGTCTCGTGAATTGTACATGACAGTGTAGAGCTGATACTTTACTTTGAAAGTATAATTGAAATTGTGACGTATGAGAGAAAATGAATAATGTACATTGTTGGCCAGAAGTAAAAGTAAACCTCGCTTTGCACATCTTAAGGGAAGAATAAATTCCACCAAAAAAATGATTTGAGTTCAATCGGCAGATTTATATGAACGAAATACATTTTATCATGTGTAAAAAATTGATCCACCGGCAAATTCGATAATCGAAAAAAAATTATAATACAATGTAGGATAGAATGAACACCAAACGGAACTCAGAAGCATGACAAGGATAGATTTTCATTCCTGTATTCAACCACCACACCAATTATGGAGATGGTCGTATTTTTACGGGATTTTTTAAATACAGCAACAAAATTGTGCCTGAAAAAATACTGTGGTGTCAAAGCATGTGCGTGCAAGGCATCATGAAGGGAAAAAGGGAAACAAATTAATTATGGGAAAATCGAGGTATTCTAGAAACAGAAATATTAATTTCCCTTTTATTTCTTATACGTATAGCCTCTGAATTCAGTGATATATCGGAGGATATCGTCATCACACACATGCGCGGTTAGTTTTCAACTTCTATTATCCACGTCAAATTTGCAACGATACGCGAACTGGTTATAATGCTTGGTCTGTTCGGATGCTCGAAAGTATTTGCGCAATAGACGAGTGGAGAAGAACGCAGAAAAATGAATGAGTAAACAAAGAAATGAGAAACACTTGCTGAATTTAGAATAACCGTTGGAAAATAAAATGAACGTGAATATAATTACCGTCTCCAGGTGAAAGAACTTCAACATCCACGCCCATAATTGCTTATTTTCTGTGGGAAATATGTGTATTTATTAACTGCGAAAGTTATAAATCTCAAAAGAAAAACAATATCAGATTCTGATGATTATCGGATTTGTGGGAAATCCTATTAAAGCCAACAAGCTACCTTACCTCGTGCTCTGACGACCGAATGCGAACCGAAATGCCGTTCACCGAACAATCTGGTTTCCTACTATTCCTAGGCTTATACGCTGGTCGGACTCGTTGACTCACGGGCCTATACGCTGAACCGCTGCCTTTGAGAGAGGCCTTAGCCTCTCATTGGCCCTCTTAGAGCGTATACTAGTGGAGGTAACCTCGCCTGACAGAAAGTGACGCGGAAGAGTGAGATAGAGCAGTTGTGCCATGTATGAATGTACAACCTGTCTCTCTCGCTCTGCAACCTGGTTGGCCGATACGTTTCCTCTCAGTCAATCAAATACAGAGTGAGAGAGACGGAGTATGCGGGGTAACCCGGAGATATATATTTCGCTCTCTCATCACTACGGCCATGGTTTTCGCATGGTCGACGGCGAAGGTAGAGCTACCACCAGTAGTACATGTTCAAAGTTGGCTCCTCAGGAGAGGTTCTATCAATGGCCTCACAAATCACCAGGTATGCAGAGATATGGCTATATTCACATATTTTGATATTCTACAATGCAAAATTCGAATTAACAACGATTATTCTATGATAAATATGCAAACCACTGTGTGATTGAGTAAAGTGTAAATTAGATCTTCAGTAATGATCTATTCAAAAACTGTACAGTAATAATTAATAATGCCTTTCACTTCCGGCTACCTTGTTTTCGGTTCGAAACAAAATGCAAGTTCGATTCTGTATGAATTATGTGACAGTGATTCGTGGTGTAGCTAACGTATGGTGGGTGAAGATCAAGGTCTTACATACAGGTCTTGCAACGACGCCAATTTCTACAGAGCGGCGTGGTTCTCTTGTTGTCCGTGTTTTAAGTGTTTGAAATAGCCATGTCGGAGCGCTGCTGTCTAGGGATGTACGTGGGGTAGGGATGAAAATGTGCCAATAATAATATTATTATTAGGTTGGCGCTGCATTGCGCACGCGTTGATTATCCATCCCTCGATCACAATGCTGACCAGGCGGCCACAAAGTGAGATAAACAAGCGCACGTGAAATGAGCCACCCCCACTACCTTCTTTGCAAGACCTGTATGTAAGACCGTGGTGGAGGTAAGGCGGACTCAGTGGGCGGACTGTCTCCATGTATACCTAGTATGTATAAAGCAGCCCCTTGACACACGCTGCTAAAAGTGGTTCGCAAAATGTCCCTCGATTCTGCCGCCTATCTCCACCACTAGTGGCGCTAGTAGTTGTCTGACAAGCTTGCGCGCGGTCAGCGAAGGCAGCGAACGTGTCAGAAGTCTACTACCGCCACGTAGAGGAACTAAAAAACGGGGACGAAACGCGTAGAATTTTTTAGCATACGAGCAGTGGTGAGTGTCAGGGGCAGTGGTCAAGGGGCTGGTATAAAGTGTCCGTAAAGTAGAGGCAAATCAAGATGGCGTTGCTGCAGCAAAAGTTCCACAAAGCGCCAATCCTGATTGAACGCTGGTTGTTAAGCGCCAATCAGATTGGTACCCTTATCAGAGATGAGTAGGGAGATCTCCAACGCTCGGCTTTTCGTGATACCAGCTAAGTTGGAGCGTCGACGTGACACCTAGGCGGCCACGCACCGAAGGTGGCCCATTTCCGACCTGACATCAAGCGGCCATGCACCGAAGGTGGCCCACAATCGTGTATATATAGATACACTCGGCTGCTCGAGCAAGTGGTTGCCAATCGCATCCTTGTCCCCGCTCGCACAGATGTTTCCAGGAATGCAAGAATTGGGATTTTTTTTGTTTCAGTTATGAATGTCAGCGAATAAAAGTATCTCCAGATTTGATAAATCTTGGAATCAATTAGCGGACGCTGAACCAAATTAGTTAACTATTCCCAGTCCGAATACTTTTTTTTTTTTTTTTAATACATATTATTTTTTTATTGATATGAAAATATGTGACGCCTGGTATTCTCGAATATTTGTGCACGCAGTCTATGGAAAAATATACGAAGCCAGCTCGATAACATTTATGCAAAATGTGCAATGGGCAAGTGGTTGGGGGAAATTTTTTTTTTTTCTCGAACTGAATCTTCCAGAGAAGCATCAGCGAATTCCAAGCAAGCTCCAT
This sequence comes from Neodiprion lecontei, assembly GCF_021901455.1. Classification (NCBI taxonomy): domain Eukaryota; kingdom Metazoa; phylum Arthropoda; class Insecta; order Hymenoptera; family Diprionidae; genus Neodiprion; species Neodiprion lecontei. Next base: position 18,242,127 of record NC_060262.1, read on the forward strand.
AAACATACCGAGCAAACGCGCGCTCACGGACGTAGCTGTGGTGTGGCTGAGTGGATACCACATGAGGATGAATTTTCAATCACAGGTTTTTGCGCGAAGTTTTCCTGTATTTAAGTTAATTACTGCTGCCTTTGCTATAATACTGTATTCAAGTCTTAAACAAAACACTAAAAAATAAGTTAACCACTTAATGTAAAACAAAATGTTAGATTGAGCTTAAAATTTAAGCCGGAGTTACATAAGCTAAGATAATTACAAGTGCAACATTGTAAATATTGTACATTTATTGTTCATCTAAATAAATATGGTTTCTTTCTCAAAAAAAAAAAAAAAAAAAAAAAAATGAGGATGGAGTGATGCGGGACACGGGTTCGATCGCAGTTCACTCTTTTTTTTTTTTTTTTTTTTAAATTCAATCCCGGCTTTTGTTTTTGTATTTTCGGAGAGAAAAAACAAATGAAAGAAAGAAAATTTCCAGAGCCGGTCGATTTTTTCCTTCTTTCCTTTTGCTTTTTGTTTTACTGAACCCACCCTTTTTGTAGTGGGGGTAATCCAGAAGAGAACAAATAATTGAAACAATAAAATTCCGAGTGTGAATCGATTTATTCCCCGTTTTTGGCGCCTCTTTTTTAATAAGGAAAAGTTTTGACAGTAATGAAAAATAGAGATTACTAAAAACAAATGTATTGTTTTTTAATAACACCGGTCCACAAAAATAAAAAAAAAGAGGTCTGTACTTTTGACCGGACCTACCTATCTTTATGTATTTTGACGCACTGAATCCGAATCTGAAGTCAGTTTTGCCCGTACACCCTCAAAATTTTGAGTAAATTGCAAAAAACCATAAAAATAGCCAAAAATTAGCAGTTTTGGTAAGAAAAAAATTTATGGAAGTATAGACCAAGTATGATTTTTATGCATTTTGGTCCGCTAAACCCAAATCTGAAGTTTATTCAACCATAAGCCTTTTAAAATTTAATTGGGCCGGTGTTATTAAAAAACAATACATTTGTTTTTAGTAATCTCTATTTTCCATTACTGTCAAAACTTTTCCTTATTAAAAAAAAAACGCCCATTTTATATCAGTCTTGACGAGCATTTCTTAAGAATTTTGAGAGATGCGAGATCGGAACGACAAAATTATTTCAGTAGCAACAATGTATGGACCCCTCTCCTTTTCTGATATTGGCAGCCAGTTAAGAGGCTTCACAGTGTTCAGTTTAATGCCAGCAGCTCTCGAGGTATCAAGATGGTAAGTGAATTACATAATTATTTTACATGCATGCAAAAACCGGCAGGTTTGACGCTCGTCTATTTACTTTATAGATTAAAAAGAGAAAAAAAGGGAAGGACCTGTAGTCGTATTTTATACTTTATTTAATTTTCCTTGAATTGTCAAACTTTTTTATTTTTAATTGTATAGGAAGAAAATGTGTGGGGAATTCCATTCTAGTGCCCAAGAATGTAGTACACATTTTCGATCGTTTTAACTTTTTTTTTTTTTGGGAAAACATGTTCCTCAATTTCCAAATTTCCTTAATTTTTTGGTATTCAAATCGATTCTTAACAATTTTGCGCACAGGTGGGATTTCTTTAATTATTTTTTCCCTAAACCTGAGGATATTTCCTATCTGAGATCACTGTCAATAGGCGAGATTCCGGAAATCATTAATTACCTTTTTTTCTAATTAAAAAGAAAATCACATAAGGCCACTAAGAGCTCGAAATGAAAATCTGAAAAAATTAGAGATGGTTTTTTGTATTCGAAGCCATTAACGTAAAAAATCCGTTTAACGACCATCCCAATAGATATACATTGTATGTTGGGCATTCCACGTCAAATTTGCAACCCATGTACCTCACCCTCTTCGCTTTTGATAATTGTTTGGTATGATGTTGCAACCACGGTTTCAATCGACTTAAAACAGTGTCGGAATTTTTTTTGCAGATTTCTTTAGCCACCACTGAAATAGAAAAAAATTGAAAAACCAATTCCGAAAACGCTTCTTTCAAAATTCTGAAAAAATTCACACTGATTTTATAATTAAAAATATGATTCTTAAGCACGACACGATAAAGGGATCTCTACATTTACTATAGTTTTCGCAAGTTTTTAGTTTTCTTGGATCTTTGAATAACTTGAAAAAAAAGAATGAAATGGTATGAACTATATTCAGGCCTTCTGGCATTCCTCTAGATTTCAGAAAAATTGAAATCCATTAATAATAGAGAAATTTATGACCGAATAAATAAATAGAAACTCCAATTCCGGCATGAGAAAAAAAACTTGCTAGAAAAGTAGTAGATGTTGAGATCACGTTATCGTGTCGTACTTACAAATAATATTCTTAATTATAAAATTAGTTTGAATTTCTTCAGAATTTTAAAAGAAGCTTTTTCAGAATTGGTTTTACAATTTTTTTCTATTTCAGTGGTGGCTAAAGAAATCTGCAAAAAAAATTCCGACACTGTTTTAAGTCGATTGAAACCGTGGTTGCAACATCATACCAAACAATTATCAAAAGCGAAGAGGGTGAGGTACATGGGTTGCAAATTTGACGTGGAATGCCCAACATACAATGTATATCTATTGGGATGGTCGTTAAACGGATTTTTTACGTTAATGGCTTCGAATACAAAAAACCATCTCTAATTTTTTCAGATTTTCATTTCGAGCTCTTAGTGGCCTTATGTGATTTTCTTTTTAATTAGAAAAAAAGGTAATTAATGATTTCCGGAATCTCGCCTATTGACAGTGATCTCAGATAGGAAATATCCTCAGGTTTAGGGAAAAAATAATTAAAGAAATCCCACCTGTGCGCAAAATTGTTAAGAATCGATTTGAATACCAAAAAATTAAGGAAATTTGGAAATTGAGGAACATGTTTTCCCAAAAAAAAAAAAAGTTAAAACGATCGAAAATGTGTACTACATTCTTGGGCACTAGAATGGAATTCCCCACACATTTTCTTCCTATACAATTAAAAATAAAAAAGTTTGACAATTCAAGGAAAATTAAATAAAGTATAAAATACGACTACAGGTCCTTCCCTTTTTTTCTCTTTTTAATCTATAAAGTAAATAGACGAGCGTCAAACCTGCCGGTTTTTGCATGCATGTAAAATAATTATGTAATTCACTTACCATCTTGATACCTCGAGAGCTGCTGGCATTAAACTGAACACTGTGAAGCCTCTTAACTGGCTGCCAATATCAGAAAAGGAGAGGGGTCCATACATTGTTGCTACTGAAATAATTTTGTCGTTCCGATCTCGCATCTCTCAAAATTCTTAAGAAATGCTCGTCAAGACTGATATAAAATGGGCGTTTTTTTTTTAATAAGGAAAAGTTTTGACAGTAATGGAAAATAGAGATTACTAAAAACAAATGTATTGTTTTTTAATAACACCGGCCCAATTAAATTTTAAAAGGCTTATGGTTGAATAAACTTCAGATTTGGGTTTAGCGGACCAAAATGCATAAAAATCATACTTGGTCTATACTTCCATAAATTTTTTTCTTACCAAAACTGCTAATTTTTGGCTATTTTTATGGTTTTTTGCAATTTACTCAAAATTTTGAGGGTGTACGGGCAAAACTGACTTCAGATTCGGATTCAGTGCGTCAAAATACATAAAGATAGGTAGGTCCGGTCAAAAGTACAGACCTCTTTTTTTTTATTTTTGTGGACCGGTGTTATTAAAAAACAATACATTTGTTTTTAGTAATCTCTATTTTTCATTACTGTCAAAACTTTTCCTTATTAAAAAAGAGGCGCCAAAAACGGGGAATAAATCGATTCACACTCGGAATTTTATTGTTTCAATTATTTGTTCTCTTCTGGATTACCCCCACTACAAAAAGGGTGGGTTCAGTAAAACAAAAAGCAAAAGGAAAGAAGGAAAAAATCGACCGGCTCTGGAAATTTTCTTTCTTTCATTTGTTTTTTCTCTCCGAAAATACAAAAACAAAAGCCGGGATTGAATTTAAAAAAAAAAAAAAAAAAAAGAGTGAACTGCGATCGAACCCGTGTCCCGCATCACTCCATCCTCATTTTTTTTTTTTTTTTTTTTTTTTTGAGAAAGAAACCATATTTATTTAGATGAACAATAAATGTACAATATTTACAATGTTGCACTTGTAATTATCTTAGCTTATGTAACTCCGGCTTAAATTTTAAGCTCAATCTAACATTTTGTTTTACATTAAGTGGTTAACTTATTTTTTAGTGTTTTGTTTAAGACTTGAATACAGTATTATAGCAAAGGCAGCAGTAATTAACTTAAATACAGGAAAACTTCGCGCAAAAACCTGTGATTGAAAATTCATCCTCATGTGGTATCCACTCAGCCACACCACAGCTACGTCCGTGAGCGCGCGTTTGCTCGGTATGTTTATGGAGCTTGCTTGGAATTCGCTGATGCTTCTCTGGAAGATTCAGTTCGAGAAAAAAAAAAAATTTCCCCCAACCACTTGCCCATTGCACATTTTGCATAAATGTTATCGAGCTGGCTTCGTATATTTTTCCATAGACTGCGTGCACAAATATTCGAGAATACCAGGCGTCACATATTTTCATATCAATAAAAAAATAATATGTATTAAAAAAAAAAAAAAAAGTATTCGGACTGGGAATAGTTAACTAATTTGGTTCAGCGTCCGCTAATTGATTCCAAGATTTATCAAATCTGGAGATACTTTTATTCGCTGACATTCATAACTGAAACAAAAAAAATCCCAATTCTTGCATTCCTGGAAACATCTGTGCGAGCGGGGACAAGGATGCGATTGGCAACCACTTGCTCGAGCAGCCGAGTGTATCTATATATACACGATTGTGGGCCACCTTCGGTGCATGGCCGCTTGATGTCAGGTCGGAAATGGGCCACCTTCGGTGCGTGGCCGCCTAGGTGTCACGTCGACGCTCCAACTTAGCTGGTATCACGAAAAGCCGAGCGTTGGAGATCTCCCTACTCATCTCTGCCCTTATTGCATATGAGCGCCATCGTGGTCACTTTTTGAACCCCTATATGCTGCTTTTGGCGGACACGTTTTCAGTTGATAACCCATATGAGATACTTCTCCTTACCACTACCATCGACTATATGTCGATGACCACTAACCTCCATAGCCTAGATAATTCGTCCCTCTCACTCTGGATTTTATTGGTTGAGAGGAAATGTATCGGACAACTTTGTACAGTGAGAGAGACAGGTTGTACTTGGCATAACTTCTCTATCGCACTCTTCCACCACACTTTTCTGTACACGCGAGGCTACCTCCAGTGGTATCTAGTGTTAGCTTTAAGTGTAGGTCCGGTCGTCGGAATGCGGAGTTGACGGAACGGAACGTGAATGAAATATAGTGGATTTCCAAATCCGTTCTGAGTCTTGAACCGTTAACTGAAGAACATAAAGACTGATCCCCCTGGATAAATTTTTGTGACAATTTTTCGCCGGGCAGGTGGGCCTAGGTGGACCTAGGAGCGTAGGAGGGTTCTGCTCTATCGACTCTACCTAACGAGCTCGCACTTACAATCGTAGCAGCCAAAGTAGTGACGGTATGAAAGCTTGAGATTGAGTCCGTACAAAATGAGTACGTAAGACTACTTGTCAAGTGCGACTTAGAAATTTCGATCAGCTCGATCATCCCCGTGAGATGGTGCATACTATAAATTTTATAATTTTCCAGGAGACAAACTAGATTATCTACTATGATCAGCTAAAATATGAAAATAGAAGAATTATTCATTTCGAAATGGGATTCTATTCGACACGCGCTCGATGTATTCCGTAACATTATTATTCATAATTATTCCAACAACTTTTCATTTGCTCTCTCGATTTCGAATTTTCGTGGGCGTAGAATCGAAACGCTGTTTTAGCTAGTCGCAAGGGGAGTGTCTACGTTGGGTAGAGAAGCAGAATTGTTTTTCGAATAGTGTTCGGATGGGTAAAAATTCAGAGTAACTGTAATACATCACGGATGCGCTAATTTTGATCGAGATGAAATGGATGCTCCGTATGTGAGACAGTATTTAACGCAGTGTAGTGATTTGAAGACCTGAAGAGGCGATAGAGACTGAAAGAACGGAGCTTCTTGAAACTTCAAGTACATTTTAACAGACATTTAAAACGTACGAGAAAAATTTTTTATCATCCAACTGTCACAGAACGGCAGCGTTATCAGCTGACCCGTTAACTGAAGAAAGTAGTGTATATACGAGAGTTCTAATCCAAAGATGGCGGCGCTCCCCCCTAGCTCCCCCCGACCCTCGGCACACACACACACACACACACACACGCAAAATAATTCCTGTCGACACTTGTTTTCCGTCGAACGTCATAAACGTAGGTATTCGGGCAAGGGGTCTGGGCCCCGATTTTTTTATACCTGCACTACCCACTACCTGCTTTGCGTTGACCAATTTTCATTGCATGCTTGGAAAGCTATACATTGGTACTCTACTCGCAGCATTTGCACAGATTTTTATACTTAGGTGGGCATCCATCGTAGGTGGCGGCGGGTTCGCGGAGAGGGGGAGGGGGAAAGGGTGAAAACCTGTTCCAACACGCTTTTAGGCAACATGCAGCTGCGGAAGCGGGTCACTTCAAACTAGCAATAAAACCCAAAAATTTAGGGATGGCGGGATGGGTAAAGGGTGGGCCCAGTCGTCTCTGACGTCATTTTTCCTTCCGAGATGCGCAGAACGCAGTGCGCACCGCATCTCTGACGTCATTTTTCTCTCCGAGATGCGCAGAACGCAGTGCGCACCGCCCCCAAATTCTTGAGATTCATCTGTATAATGCAAGGTGCGTCTGAAGACTCATCAGTCTTACACGATACGTGCAAGTGAAAACTTCTCAATATCTTCATCATCCGCGTCAAAGTCATGGCCGTTGAAGCGTATATGGGACTTGCAGAGCAGATGGAGGGGACGTACAATTTACTGAGAGAGCAACCACCCGGAGAAGAGAATGACGCTGTCATCAATCATTGGACTGATATTGGAATTGCGAATATCCAAGTTCTGCGCGATATTTCCATGCAACGAGGAACAACCGTTGGTGCGAAAATACGGATCCAACATACGATCACACTCCTGCAATCTTGGGTGACGAAAATCAAGCAGTTGCAGCAGCGAACAGTGGTGACGGGTGAAAATATCGGTACTCCTCCGGGTGTTCAGTGGGACGATGTGGATAGTGCTTTTGCCAGCCGAATCAGAACGGGGGTTGTCACAACTCTCTGTCATTAAAATTTTTCGAAAATGCCAAGCATGAAGAGATCTCCATCGAAGTCAAGAGTTTCAACACCTCCAACGTGGCGATTCTCCTCCCATCGAGCGATATAAATGGCTGGTTTATACGTGCACGGGGTGATCTGCTATCAAAGGTGGAAGATTTCGAGCAACGCGATTCCAGCTGGAGTATGATTGAGATCCTCAACATCGCTGTAAATATCAACCGCTATCAGCCTCTCGCCGCGGGAGCTTCAACATTCATCGAGCTGCCCCCAGACATTCGACATAAAAAGGCTGTGATCAACGTGAGGAACGAGGACAAAAGATGCCTTCTTTGATCCGTCACAGCAGCCCTCCACCCAGTCAACACTCACACTGAAAGGACAAGCCGTTATCATCGATATATTTCCGAGTTGGACTGTACAGGTATCAAATTCCCTGCTACTCTACATGATGTCAAAAAGTTTGAGAGATTGAATAATTTGCACATCAATGTATATCGTATAGAATCTCAAACTTTTTCGCAACATGCAAAATCAAATAAAAGCGTCATCGTGCCAATTTATTTGAGTAAAAATTTGCATAGCGTAAACATTGACACGATCCATCTTCTAATGGTTGAGAGTAATCCGGAAGACGATATGACTGGTGAGTTTGCACCGAGATTCCACTTTGCTTGGATTAAAGATCTTTCCCGATTGGTGAGCAAACAATTGTCCGTTCATGAACACAAAACGTTTTTATGTGTCAGATGTTTGTGCCACTTTAGCGTGAAACACGCCTACGACAATCATCGACAAGATTGTATTATGCTAAATAAAGTACGCATGGAATTTCCCAAGTGTAAAGATTTAGTATTTACCAATTTTCAAAACAAAGGCACCGTTCCATTTGTCGTATACGCCGATCTCGAATGTATATTAATCCCCGAACCCGTAGATGAATTTGAAACTCGTTAGACTTGTGAAATTCAAAAGCATGTCCCGCACAGTGTGGGGTACTACGTACATTGCGCATACGATGAGATATTATCGGAGTTCCACGGTAAACGCGGTGTCGATTGCATAGATTGGTTTATGAAACAGCTTATGGATTTATTAATTCAAGTAGAGTCACGCATCAAAAACATAATTCCGATGAAGTCTCTTACCCAAGTGCAACGCGATCGTCACATGCGCGCAAAGAATTGTTATATTTGCGAAAAACCGTTTACCCCTGAGGAGAAAAAGTGTTACGATCACTGTCACTTCACGGGTAAATATCGTGGTCCTGCTCATAATCGGTGTAATTTGAATTTCAGAGAGTCGCACACAATTCCAATAGTTTTCCACAGTTTGTCCGGTTACAATTCTCACTTTTTAATAAAATCCCTCGCGTCAACTTTCCCCGGTAAAATTACACTGCTACCCATAAATAAGGAAAAATATATATCCTTCATTAAACGCGTCGATGGAACAATGATGCACTTGAGATTCATCGATTCGTTTCAATTTATGGCTAGCAGCATCGATAAACTTTCCACATATTTGACCGATACCGATAAACGCATAACACGTAAATTTTATAATAACCCGACTCAGTTCAGTTTGATGACCCGCAAAGGCGTTTTTCCCTACGAATACGTCGATTGTTGGAGGAAACTCGATGAAACGCGATTACCTGCAAAGACGCATTTCTACTCTCATCTCACCAATTCAAATATTAGGGACGCTGATTGCGAGCACGCGAAAACTGTTTGGGGGGAATTCGATTTAGAGTCATTGGGTGACTATTCAGATTTATATTTAAAGACCGATGTTCTTCTGCTTGCCGATATTTTCGAAAATTTCCGCGCTAGCTGCTTCAAAACATACGATTTAGATCCATTGCACTACTACACTGCACCGAGACTTGCTTTTGACGCGATGCTCAAGCATACCAATGTAACTTTGCAACTTTTAGACAACCCTGAAATGGTGTTATTTATTGAAAGAGCCATTCGAGGCGGCATAGCACAATGTTCTAATCGACACGCTCGGGCCAATAATAGATTCATGGGAAAAGATTTTGATCCGAGTAACGTGGAATCGTATCTCACGTATTTTGACGTGAATAACCTGTACGGTGCAGCTATGAGCGTGCATTTACCGGTCGGCTCGTTCGAGTGGGAGTATCAGCACATCGATATTACAAACCATCCGGACGATTCGCCGATCGGTTACTTTCGGGAGGTAGATTTGGACTATCCTGTAGAACTCCACGAGGATCACAAAGACTTGCCTCTTTGTCCCGAGCATTTTACTCCTCCAGGTAGTAAGAACGCCAAACTCGCGACCACCCTTCACCCCAAAACAAAGTATATATTGCACTATAGAAATTTGAAGCAGTGTTTGAGTTTAGGATTGAAAGTAACGAAAGTGCACAGAGTTTTAAAGTTCGCACAATCTCCATGGCTCGAGCCTTACATCATACTCAACACAGACATGCGTAAGCGGTCGAGGAATGAATTTGAGAAAAACTTTTATAAACTAATGAACAATGCGGTGTTCGGTAAGACTATGGAGAATGTGCGAAATCATAAAGATGTTAAATTGGTCACAAAATGGGAGGGAAGAGGTGGTGCGAGAACGCTTATTGCCCGAGCAATCTTTCACAGCTGCACTGTATTTGGCACTGATATGGTTATCATTGAAATGAATCGTGTCAAAGTTCACTTTGCTAAGCCGATTTACGTCGGCGCATCAATTCTAGATCTGTCAAAAATCTTTCTCTACGATTTCCACTACAATTATATTAAAACCAACTTTTCGAATAAACAAGCTAAATTGATGTATACCGACACAGACAGCCTTATTTATCAATTCAATGTGCCTAATATCTACGATATCATCAAACGTGATGTAGATACAATGTTTGATACCTCTGACTATCCGCCCGACAATGTGTATGGTATTCCCCTTAGAAACAAGAAACGACTAGGGTTAATGAAGGATGTAAAATAACGGTAAAATTATGACAGAGTTTGTGGGACTGTGAGCAAAGCTGTACACATTTACTACGATGGGTGAGGATGGGGAAAAATATGACGGTGGCGTAAAAGTGAGTAAGCGTGCCAAGGGTGTAAAAAATTCATCGATAAATAGCATCACGTTTGATGATTATAAGCGCTGTCTGATGGCTTACCAAGAGTTGACTCTCCCACAGTATTTAATACGCAGTAAAAAACATGAAGTAAGCACGATCGTACAAAAAAAATTGGCTGAGTTGGCAAGATGACAAACGGCAATTGATACCTGGACAGACCGACACCGTGCCTTGGGGGTTTGTCCCAGCCCCCCAATAGCTATAGGATAAACTGTAGCCGTAGAATTGATGTAAATATTTGATGTTTGACGCCTCGGACGATCCACCAATGGGGCGGAAACGTTTCACCATCAATACGATGTTTAATGGATTTAAAAATGTGAATTCATATACTTAACAATTATGTATTTATTATTATTAATATATCGAGCAATTATTCATATTCATTTGTTCACCACGAGAAAAGTTTTCAGAAAATGAAAAAAAGTTTCCAGAAAACGAAAAAGAGTTTTCAGAAAATGAAAAAAAAAGTTTTACAAAAAATAAAATGTGTAATAATCGTATGGAAAAATTGCATATCATCATCATCATCATCATCATTATTATTATTATTATTATTATTATTATTATTATTATTATTATTTTCATAGTACAGAGTATGGCACATGTGCGTACAAAGGAAATAAAATGTGGAAATATTTGTACATTCAAAATCGTTGATTGTAATTCGGAAAATACATACAAATTATGTTACATGTCTGTTTTATTTATCCAACTATTGTGCGAATTATCAAAACCCAACCACTTCACATAGAACAGATTCCCCCGTTTGCGTAATACTTTCTCGACAAGGTAGCCGTCGGGATATTTCACTTTGGCGAGCTCTTCCTCGTAGAAGCCCCCCTCGATAGGATGATCTTGATAATCGGTAAGTTTGTAGGTGGGTGGATTGGTATTTTTCACCTCACTCACGGTGAATATTTCTGTCGTCCAATTGGGTGTATAGCCTTTTTCAAATACATTCTTGTACTTGCTGATTCGAACTCGATCGCCTACACTGAATTTCCGCGCTCGATCACTTCGTTTGATTTGCCGAGACTTGTATACGCCTTGATACAGTTGTTTTTCATTGTCCGTGCAGGCATCCACCGGTTTTATTCGAATCGTGCGATGCTTGGTGCTATTGTAGGACTTCATGGAATTAACCCAAAATATTAATACACTTGTCAAATCCTAGGAGAGTAAACCGCTTCCACATTTTATTTTTTCAATGTTCGACTAAAACGTTCGCATATCGACGCCTTTAAGAACCTGAAAGCGTTCCAACAAGCACCAAGGCACAGTGTTCGACCGTGTAACACAGTGTCACACTGTGTCTCCTTGCTGGAAAGCTCCCTGTGTTACTCGGAAGGCGAATGCAGCCAGCATCATGTCGAAATCGGTAACTCTCTGATGTTTTGGAATAAGTTCTCAACTCTACCGTTGGAACATCTCAGGGGTCGCAAGCGCATGAGGATTTTCGGGTGTCACACGAAAGCTCATTAGGGTAACTGTCTTCATATTTTTCAGTGAATGCTTGAACGTCTTGAAAAACCTAGCCATGGAGCCTTACTCTAGGCTCCATGAACCTAGCCGTCACATGTGTACCAGAAATGAAATCAGATCAAATTTTTTCATTTCTGATAATAACGATAGTTGCAAACGTTATATGAAATCGAATTCTACAGTTTAGATGTATATAGATATACTTTAGCTGGGGTGATGTTACACATTACGTTTTTTAATTTTATATCTGCTTCAACTTAAGAGAGTGCCATATGGACGTTGACGTATATATCTTCCAATATTGAAGTCAACGTATCTCAAACTCGGAAAAGGGCCCAACGGTTCATTCCATTCTAAAAAAAACACTGAAATACAGTTTAATTCTACGCGGAAATAAAGAAACTGCAGGAATTCTACGAATTTACTATCCCGATTTCGCAGAATCTGTGCCATTGTTTTATTTGTGTCTCAAGTGAAAATGAATTGAAGTGTTTTTGTGTAGAATTGCCAGAGAATGGGGCTATTAAGTCATTTTTCGCGTTTGCGATAGCCGACTTTGATATTTGAAGACATATATGACAACGTCGAAATCGACTAGGCACCCCCTTGACTTACTAATTTGGTTTTTGGCAAGCTTCAGAAAATGAAATCTGGAAAGGTTCCAACAAATCCTATTTGACAAGCAAAAATACTAACATCAAGACAGTTAACAACTTTATTTTACTGCTTCACCACAATTAATCATACAAATATCAACGGTAACATCACCGCTATTTCAATATTTTCAGAGATACACGTAATTATAATATTCGTTTTCTTTGCTTAAAAATTATCAAGTACAAATACAATAAATATACAGACCATTTGATAAGTACGTTGCGCAGTTGTAATAGATTTTCATGAATAATAATTACTCTGCTATATATACCTATATGTGCTATGTACCATATTACTAATCTTTAACGTGACATTCTCTTATGTGTGTAAAAGCAGAAAAATTTTTAGGGTACGTACATACTGACATGAGCAAAATTAATATTTCAGGCCTATAGTTCAATATGGTGCAACATAATACAGGGAGGATAAAAGTGCGAATGATTTACATTACATTATTACGACAAAATGTGCCGTATTTAACATAATATTAACTATCAAATTGCTGTGGCGTAGTATTACAGTAAGAACTACTTTTTCCCCATTGTAAGCTAATTTCGTCCACGCTGCTTGGAAGATAGTACTAGCGAACAAGTCAATCAAGAACAGAGAGCTGAATCACATCAGTTGTCAGAGAAGAATACTGTTTGCAAGTGCAATCAAAGTATACAACAATAAAAAATATTTTTTGTCTTGTTGGTACTTTCAAATGATTACCTGCTAAAAATCATCATATCGAGGTCAATTCGGTAAAACGTTTATGCTGATTTGTTAAATTTTGGTGTGTATAAACACTCATAAAGAATATTTGTCACTGTGGAATGTTATGTACAACCTTAATTTATATTCTCGGCAATTAAGTCAGATCTTTGTAGTGCAGTTATCATGTTATGATTATCCAAGAATGTTGTATACGAAATTGTCTAGTTCCAATATACATATAATTCTCTCAGAGTCTTGTAGTTGCGGATAAATATTCAAATGTATTTGAAACTCTGTTGTGTCAACTTGGCATGAAACTATTATTTGGTAATAGAATTATATTCAATATTATTGTAATACATCATACAGTCGTTAGACTGAAGTTCACTTGACCTCTAATCTATTTATATGGGCTATTCCTCATACCGAACATCACTAGACATCTGGTAAACTCTCTCCAGGAGAGCCCTTGTTATGCTTCCAGGCAATTTTTGATGCTTCTTTATTAAATCTTCTAATGCTGTTGCTACCTGAGTAGATAAATATGTTCATTACCAATTCAGAGTGAATTATCCGTTTTTGCAATATTTGATTCTCTCAATATTGTCAATTCCTTTTCACACAATTTGCTGAACCCATGATTTGATGTATTAAAATTTGGCTTATTACTGTCATGTAGGATCGACCTTGAAACTATATCTCATGAAAATTGAAGATACTTCGGTAACTGATGAAAAAAAAACCAATCAAATAGAACGACATAAGTCTGCATTAGATGATGCAATATAAGATTTTAATAGAAAAATGCATTTAAACATACCTTCACCTGGAGCTCTTCAGCTGACAAAGAACTGTCGTACGAAATCGGTTTGCCAACAAAAGTAACAAGTTTCACTGGAAAGCCACCAAATATTGGCACAAACGGAAATCTGGTTGCTGCATAAATCCGAAGCCATATTCTTCTACCCCAACTCACTGTCCTGAATGCTTCTCTTAAATTCCTTGTAAAGATAGGAATTATTTTCTAATATGAAAAAATGAATGATTTTTAGACAAAATGGGTACATAATATTTCATACTTTCCAAAAAGGTAGTCAGATCTATTAATCTTACCACTTTAGCATCCAGTGCCACCTTAGCGAAACCTAATCGCTTCTTCCACATAAGGCGGTAATAACAGTCACCAAATTGTGCCTCGTAAACACCGCCAGGAGAAATAGCTAGCATGTTTCCTTCTTTCAAAATAGATGAACATGTCTGTATTGTACCAGGAATAACTTTCAAAACGTCGGATATGATGGACCAACCAGGAACTTTGAATAGGAAACGATCGGCAACTGTGTGAATTAGTTTGGAATTGTAAAGGAATACTTTGGATATGAAATAGTAAAGGTCTATCGGAATAGCTCCATGGTAATATACGAACAACACTGGCTCGTTTTCTGGAATATTATTCAGTCCAACAATCTCGTAACCTGTCAAAAACCACGGTAAATAACATTAAATTATATATTTTTTTTCAGAATATTTTCTACTTCAGATTCAAAAGTTTAATCAATGACTATAAAACGAATCTCTCACTTAAAAATCCTGCAGCTTATCTACATTTACAAAGTGAAGAATATTCAATGTATTTTCATTTCAACATAGTTTAATACGCCTAGAAAATATTAAAACATCGACTCTTCTCAACATTTTTGTGCAGATAATCATTCAACAATAAAAAGTCGACTCGGACATTGTCTTCAATAAACTCAAGCTAGTAACTACATCCAACTTGGTCTAATATTTCAAGATTGCCACTTTGAGTGGCCATGAAATTAACAATTGCTACACTTCGATTTTGCACAAAAAATTTGATTTCGGATTTTTGAACTGCATGGTAAATTTATCCTTCAAATTATTATCAAACACTATACTATGCGTTTTCACAATATGACATTGGATTCCATCCCATTTACACACCATGCCATATCCATCCGTGAGCATCCCAAACCGCGGCTACTGTATTTCGCGCTGCATTTTTCCAATCCGTTTCGTACGCATGTCTTAATCGGGCTCTGAAACAATGTTCCACGTAAAATTGAGTGACACTCAAAGAATATAAATACATAATATAGTTCGAATCTCAGTGTGGATGAACTGCATTCTTTCATTTTAAGTTTAAGCCATATCATTGAAAAACTGATGTATGGAAATCAGACCATACCTATGTAATTTGTAGACATAAAGAATTGATGCAGTGGCGTAAAGGAGTACGACGATCACTAAAGGAAGTAGAAACGTAATAAGTAAAGGCATAAGTAGCCATGATAGCCAGAGCGTGAAGTCCACGTCGATATCGATGTATTCAACTGAAAAGGATCAAGTATCATATCATTCTAAATTGTTTGTGAAAGTGAAGGCACATCATATGATGTCTATCGATTCAATGCTAATAGTTATCAACTCTCTTCTGCCTCTACTGAACGAAAAACATTTCAACGACAGTCATTTCATTCAAACTGGATTCGTAGTGTTTTTTGTAGCTGTTGTGTGGAGTTTTGCATTTAGCGACGTTGCAACAAAAAAATCGAAAGTAGAAATATTTATAATGGGGGTTTTCAGACTACAGAATTGTCACTCCAGATGGTCCGTAAGCTTGCGTATTTTGAAAAAAAGTTGAACGGACTCCGTCATCTGAATCATAAGTTCAGAGAAGACAAAATAGTTTTAAAATCTGTGGTAATGTTTGTGTTAATGATAGGGAACAGAAATGAAAGAATATCCCTAGTATGTAATAGGAATGAATCTGAGCAAAATTGAACCATGCCAAGATATCAATGATTTGCGAAGAGATTTTATGACAGGAGTGTTCAATATGATAAAACTCTGATGTTTTTGACCTGATTTAACCGTTTTTGGACTCCTTTTGCTTGTTGACAAAGTTTCCACAACTTGTATGAAAAAAATTTGATAGATCACACATAAAAGTATTCTCATGTCATAACATGCAAATTAAAAGCTGACAAAAATCTATTATACCGCTGTAACTATTTACATACATTTTGAAGATGTCCGCTTGTGAAAATTTGTTCAAGCAATTTCTGGCGATATTTATGGCAAACAAAATAAGTCCAACAACACTAGATTCAGATCAAAAACACAAGGGTCAAATCCTTACAAATGTTTCAACTATAAAACTTTTCCTCAAGTTGTGGATACCTCATCTCGATAATGCTCGAATTTGCTCAGTGCCATTTTTATTATATGTATATCAGAGATATATTATCATTCTTTTTTTATTATCATTGGTACAAATAACATTTCTGGAGATTTTTCATTCACCTTTTGATTCAGATGCTGTTCAGTCGGTTGCTCAATAACCGAGGTTCAAATACATTCAACTTCCATTATACTATCATGAAGGATTTTTATGATTTGTCATATTGTACTACCTTCCATCGGTATTATCAGTCATATGAATGTTACTCTGATACATACGATTATTCTGACCAATTACTGTGTGAGTACATAGCTAAAGTGGCCCATCTGGGTTTACTCTATAATAAGGATAGATGTGGTGAAATAAATAATCGTAATTTACGCCTGCCATAACTGTGTCGATCTCATGCACTGCTTATTTCAACAAATGAAATTATTATTTCTGATAAAAAATTAAATCCTGCCAAATTTCACAGATGGCAAAACGTATTATTTATCAGAATTTCACGTTTATACTAAAATTATCTCACTATCCGTACTTTACTCAGGTTTGTAATAATTCAAAGTTGGAGACACAGTGCATGTGAATTAATTAGCAAGTAACCTATATATCATCAGAAGTGATTTGGTAGCAAATTGACGAAATAGTAAGGCCTAATGTCTAACATCACGTGTAGTTACGTTTAGTTTTGGGGTTAGAAGATGATGCATTGTTTTTTCAACAGAAAATAAATAAAATGTTTACCTATGAAACCACCTATCATCTGCCAAATATTTGGTACTAACGATATCATGTTTATAAATTACGATTAGAGGTGGACAAAATGGAACAAAATAATCACAATGTTTAATAAATTTAATTAATTCACGCACATAATTGTCACTGATGTTTTTTTTTTTTGTTCTTTTTTTCTTTCTCTGCAAAACCCTTGCGCGTATCCTTGTATTTCGCACTTTGGGGTTAGTTTCTACAGTTTCTTGATTTGAACAGCTTCTGAATTCGGATTCGAGTTATTATGTCCAGCTGAGTGGAACAAATATAGAGTGTGTTCGGAAATTGACTGAGAGTACTGTCAGTACTGGTTTTCCGTTTTAAAATGCTTTTCAGCACGGCTGACACGACTAAAATGTATCACCATTTCGTTGGACATTGGTCCTAGGGAACTACGGACTTCCGGCTGTCGAGACTGTCAGCAGCGAGGTAGTGCAGAGCCAATAATGCATATGGCACCGCCGTCCTGTGAGCACCTGTGAGCACATGCAGGGGGTCCGCACTCGAGTGTAGAGAGCTGAGATAGAATAGTTCCCAGCTGAGGGAGCTTAGCCATGGTGGCGTTGTATGCGCGCTCGGCAGTAAGTATAGTTTAGGCCAATCAGAATATACATGAATATACACCAGTGTTACACACTGGTTACACACTTTTTTTCTACTCTCAAATCCTCTCAAACGATTCTCAAAAGATTAAAAAAAAAATTAAACGTCCAAGTCCATTTTTTGAGGAGATAGAAAATATGGGGGCCAACTTCACACCCAAAATTAAAATCAATTTTCCGGAAAGACTATTAACTCTCAAACGATTTTTCTTTACTCTCAAACCCTCTCAAACGATTCTCAAACGAATTGCATTTTTTAGATTTAAAAATAATAACTTCGGGGGGCCAACTTCACGGAGGTCCCGATTGCACCTTCCGACAGCACAAAACGAATGTCCGACAACGAATCACGATATACGACTCACCAACGACCCATGGTAGAACCGGCCTAAGACCGTGCCTGGGCCATTGACGGAAGAAATTAAGGACTGTTACTCGTGGGTAAATTCGGAGCCAATACTCGGTGGGTAAATGGGCCTGAGACCATGAAAAGAAGTGTTAACGATCAATCCGGTAGTTTCTTTATCGGCGGAAACCAGCATTAGCACGCAAGCTTGTAAGTAGCATGCAAAACCTCTTGAGCAACGCCATGGGTAACCGGTTTAAACTGTACTTTAGTCAATGCCCGGGCGCTCAACCGAATATTTGCACCAGTCCAAGCTATGCCGACTATTGACATACTGATAAATACATATATATATGTGTGTGTCATACCGTACCTAGGATACAAGTGTCATCTATGTAAAGCGATTTATGCAATTGACCACTGTCACTAGGACCGGCGTTCGAATAAACGAATTAGTTGTTGAGAATCGTGAAAATGAAGTATGATGTTCCGTTAAAATATGTCAAACCGAGTTAATCTTATATCGAGATGCAATATAGATAATAAGATAACTTAGTTATCTAAATCGAAAGATAGGTTAGGTATATCACTGGAAGTGGAGTTGCGAGCATGCACCGTTGGCTATCTTCACCGCAGGCTACGGGCCGCGCAGCAGGGAGAGGAGAAGCTGTTTCACAACGACAGTGGAACTAGCGTTCACTACACACATACCTACGTAACGTGAAACTCTATCTGCTGAACGTACCTAAATGCGGGTGTATTCTACCAGTGTTAGTTTCCGAATGAAATTCAACGCGTTATACAGGCAACACAGTTAAAAATCGTATTTATTTTTTTTTTGGTAGTTAGAGCGTTGGTCGATATACGTGTACGCGGCATGAGTTAGCAAGTCTTGTGAACAACCTAGCTATGTAAAATTTTGGAAAAGTTGCGACCTCACAGCTTTACGAATCTTATCCAATGAGGTTTGTTCATTACAACGACGATCAGCCACCCCTCGCTGCCTTCTACTTTCGTCATATAGCTCACCGCGCAACGGATACTTACCAGATGAAGGTATTTATTATCCATTATCAATTATCAAAGAATGTACTGTCGTTTTCGATTGATTGATTTCATGCGCGCGCGCGATTATCACGACAGACTTTTAACTGTATCCTCCTCGTTTCGGGTACAGGCTGTACGTTTTGAGCTTTGTTTATCATTGTATTTACTGTTATGTTTGCATCCTTACTCTCTCTACGATCACATTGTTTTTATTTACATTTCTTACTACGTGCAAGGCTCTGGCCAAGGAAATCTGTTCATTTCGTTGAGATATAAGGTCTGGGTTAAAAGGAATGCAAAAAGCAATGGTTTTTATTTTTATATTCAAATAAACCTAATCCGAATTGTTGAATGTATATTTTACTACATATTATTACTACATTTTTTTTATACAAGGCATTTCACTGGGCAGTCGTAAATTTATCTTCAATGCATTTTTTTTTTTGCTTTGGGTATATTCGCCTCTTCTATTGGACAAAAAATTTTGCTCTCAACAAAGAAAGATTTGCAATAACAAAAGTGTAAGTCTGTTTCAAAGATTATTCTTTAATTCTTCTTGTCCAGGGTAAGACAAGTAGTAAAAAAAAAGTTTAACGCCCATTGATCTTTGAATAGACCGTCAAACTCTGTAGGCGCAAAGTCTGCCCAATCAAATAATAAAAGTATGACTTTACTGACAGACAAGTTTAGGACATTAAATTTATCAATAGTCAATTTAGTTTGACAGTAACATTGAAAGTAAGTGTTGGCAATTGTATATCATTATCAACAGAGTGGTTTTCTTCATTCAAACCCTGTTCTTTATTTACCAAAGCTTAACTCTCATCATTTACAAAACTGCTTGAACCATTTTCAGTTTTAGGTCTGGACCTTTATATTGCAAGTCTGTTTTTCTTCGGTAAAAAGAATCAGAAATAAGAGGGGTAACTTTGTGTTCAAATTTTGCTGAATGCAACATGTTGAGATTACATTACCTTTATCTTTGTGCGATTGCTCACACCTTTTATGCAGAGTTTACACATTGAAAATACATATCATACCGCTATATATTATTCAATTAATGTTTGATCATTTTAAAATAATATTTTCTTCAACTTTTAACTTTGCAAATTATCATGATTTGATAGAAATATTATATCAATTTTGCTTTTTGTTACAGATCTCCTTCCGTGAATTTCATCAAGCTTATACACACAATAATAATGTACTGGCACAAACTACTTCTGTAGTTTGTTATTTGAAATAAGGTTGGCTTATGATCATTTATTGTTCAAATACTAATAGAAAATTGAGAAAATTTTAATTACCTTAAAAATCATTTTTTTATCCTCATAAACATGAAAAACTGGGTCGAGTCAATAGATTTGATTCAATACCTTTAATTTATATTCTTAGTTTGAGGTCGTTTTTGAGTAATAGCAGAACTACTATAACTAAGAGTTGTTTATTCAGTCATGCATCCATTTTATTTTTACCACAATTTTTTTTTTCAAAGTAATTATACATAAATTAAACTTTAAACAATATTACAAAAAACTTGACGTTGTTTTAGATAATGTCTGACGATGAAGTCACTATGGATTCAATGGACACAGAGGAGGATATTTTTACACCTCGTAGTCGTAGCCTTGGCTCTGTAGCTAGAAAATCTAAGAGTCTACGAACACTTCGATCACGTGTCCCGTCAAGTCCACTCCTCAACCGCAATGTTTCCAGTGTCAGGCGGAGTACAAGGAATAGAATGCAAACTTACGATAATCTGAATACTAGCTGGATCCTAGGTAGATGATGATTAACGTGGTATTGCTTGGTTCCTGCTTGCTTTTCCTCCTGTACAAATTGAGAACGTTTTTAATATTTTCTGGTCCTTCAGGTACACAAACTCTCAAAGGTTATCCAATGTTTCGACAACCAGGCTCATCATCTGATAAAGAAATGGTTGAGGAAGTGAATGAGAGGAAGCGTGAATTAAAACGAAGGATACCTTTGAAATCGCGAGAAAATCATCCGCTGAACAAAGGTCCTACCAGGCACATTAGAGCGCTGCGTGATCGAGAGCTTCGAGACAGACCAGATCGCAGCAAGGAACTTAGGGAAAGACAAGAACGTGATAAAGAATCAAGAGATAGGCCAAATATAGATAAGGAATCTTTAGAGAAGCACGAGCAGGACGAAGAATCTAGAGATGGTGCAGACTCGGTTACGGAGTCGAAAGAAGGGCCAAGACAAGATGAAGACAGATCTGAAAAAGAACTGAAAGATAGAGGAGAAAAAGATTGTAGAAATAAAACTGAACTGACTGCTGGACATGATGAAAAAGAAATTAGGTATGTTGATTTTGTAAACACGATCCGTATGGGCTTTATACACTAGGCGGCATATACTTTGCAGAAGGACCAAGTCTCTCGGTTCACCTAGGCTTAGAGAAGGCCCTGTGACCAGATATATGTTGGAAAAAGATGAAAAACCGAAAGCAGAACAGAACGACGATGAAGACAGTTCTCAAGAGAGTCACAAGCCACATAACAATGACAATTCTGATAATGAAGATGTAAGTATTCCCAATTTTCTGGAATGATCACCTAGAATTAAAACTGTGTCACTTATATAGTAACTATTATTAGTAACTTGTATAGCAACTATTGTCACGTTTTTTTTTTTTTTTTTATTTTTGTTATCAAGGGTTACGAAGATATGTATACAAGAATAAAAAGAACCAAAAGAGCCACACAGCGCCAACTACAAAGGGATAAAAAATTAGGTAAGTTAAATAGTCTATTGCGAGTCACAATGTGATATATTTATCAGAAAAGTGACCATGTACATTGGTTGAAATCTATACCAAAACTATCCCCTTTCTCCTTACTTCTATCAGATGCTGATTTTTGGTGCAACGAATGGCTCAAAGCTGTTTAACCATTACCAATCGTCAGTACATTGCCACTTGACATGTTTACAATAACATCAAATCGTACTAATGTTAATTTTCATTCATTTATAGTGGAGGAGAGTGATCTAAGTGAGTCGTCAGACTCTCCGGGACCTCGAAAGTACAGCTTACGGCAAAAAAAACCAGCGGTCGATAGATTTCAAGCTAGTGTTGAACCGGTGCAAAGATCATTCCGCGTATTGAGAAGTGTACTCACTAATTCAATGAGAAGATGTAAACACAGGGGTAAGACCACCAGCTCTAGTGATTCAAGTGATTCTGAACCACAACGGTATGATAAGAAAAAAGGGAAAAAAGCACGGTAAGTAACTCCCTTTTTCTTATTTGTCTTTGTCTGTAACCAATGAAACTTTATATATATGGCACAGCTAAGTTGAGCAATAGAATTCAGTGAGTTAAGAGGGTATATATTACCAGATGGTTGAAAAAATGGATATAGATGGGGAATTTATGTTTCGCCAGCATATTATTAAATTTGATTGGAGTTTGTCCCATTCCAAAAAACATAGCTTGAGCTTCGTTTCTGTGTTTTTTCATTCCCATCAATTGATAGGAAGCAAGGTTATTAACAATAAACTCAATTGTTTCACTCTGCGACATGTTTTGTGATGCCCACGAAAACCTGCTCAACCGATTTACTTAGGATTTCGGAGACAGTATTCTTGGATAGTTTATCCTCTTTGTCACAATCCCACCTTTTTTTTTATCCTTTTTTTTTCCTCAAGTAAGTAGAAAATAGTTAATTCCTTACCAATAATCGAATTTAGAATGATTTGTAAACTTGTTTCAAGGAAAGAAAAAATGGATTGTGAGAAAGAAAAAGGAGAGAGAAAAAACTATCCAAGAATACTCTCTCCAAATCAAATGTAAAACAGTTTAGTCTTTTTTGAGATATTATGAGTATTGCAAAGCATGTCTTCAAGCAATATGGTTAGCATTATGATCATTAACAATGGTTCTTATTAATTAATTGTAACAAAACAAATTTGTGAATGACGTTTGATTTACATATTTTTGATTAAAATAAACTCTAATCAAATTGAATAAATGGTTGTCGAGATAGGAATTCCTAAATTTTACTCACTTTTTCAACTGCCTACTCGTACATATCCCCTTAACCGTATTACAATTTCGTTCTAGGCAATCAGCAATACCGCAAGGTGGCCCACCGGATCGCAAAGCTGATATTGATCCCATCACAGTAGATACTAATATAACATTCAATGATGTCGGAGGTCTAGAATCACATATTCATTGCTTGAAAGAAATGGTGGTCTTCCCAATGATTTACCCTGACGTTTTTGACAGATTTCATATTACTCCGCCGAAAGGGGTATTATTCCATGGTCCACCAGGTATGTAACATAAAATCTTGAAGTGTAAGTTTCCAATGATACTAGCCTGGTTATGTTAAACATATATACCTTTTTTCTACATGAAGCTGAAGCTTGTAGGCAGTCAAAGGTGCTAACACCAAGTAAAATAAAACGGTTAGACATGAGGGTTAAAATTTTGTCAAATTCCATGAGAAGCTTATACTTTTAGAATCATAAGCCTTAAATGTTTCTGAATTTTTTCATTAGAAAAAAAGTTGAGCAGCTTCGTTTACACTTTTTCTACACGTTCTTAAATGTTATTTATTACATAACGGTTAAAAAACTATTTTCTCTCACTTAACAGGTACTGGTAAAACGTTGATTGCCAGAGCACTAGCCAATGAGTGCAGTCAAGGCAGTCGAAAAGTTTCATTTTTTATGCGAAAGGGTGCAGACTGCTTGTCAAAATGGGTAGGCGAGTCTGAACGTCAGCTAAGACTACTCTTTGAACAAGCACAGCAAAAAAAGCCATCGATAATTTTCTTTGATGAGATAGATGGCTTGGCACCTGTTAGAAGTACAAAGCAGGATCAAATCCATGCCAGCATTGTCTCTACGCTACTTGCTCTTATGGATGGTCTATGCAACAGAGGAGAGGTAACTTATGATTGGAAAGATTGAAATTCAATTTTTATCAAGCATTAGAGCACGTTATCAATATAATGTATTATATTTACGTTATATCACTATCAATTACTACGCGTAATTTTATCTGAATAATACCAGCATAGTTAGTTATTAAGATATAACCATGTATGTGCCGGGAACCCAGCTCAACTCAATCACTCTTCAAACTATTGCCACTTCAAAATTCCTCGTTTTTGGATCTTATGTCATATCATATCATGTTTGCACTCGTTCAAATTCACTGCAACGAGTCGTTTTATTTAGAAGAAAGTTCTCTACAATCCCAATGTGCCAGTTTTTTTCAACACGTCACGTTAATTTTATCAGGATCGCACTGATACTGATTCTGCTCAATAAACAGTAATATCGTATTGATTATTAAGAGAAATACAAATGTGTTTTGCTGAATTTGTAAAAAACAGTTTTCCAAACGAAATAAGCCATTGTGGATTTTAAAAACTTTTTTAGAACACAATTTTTAGTATTTACCCGATTTTCATACTATTTTAGCTTCGACAATTATGTGAAAAATTTGTTCAGAAGTCTGTGTACTTATTAAGAAATGTTTTTGGATTTCTCGGTGTCAAACTCAAGCTGTTAGGAATTTTCAAGCCTAGATTGTTGATAAAGGAATTTATGAAGTGAACTTTGTTTATTTACAGTACGAAAGTCTGGTTACGCTGAAGTACTCTTTATAATTGTTGCGGGGTATCAAGCATTACACAAGTAATAGAATTTGAAATAATAATAATTCTCAGAATATTATCAATGATTCATTAAATGAAGAAAATTTGTGTACTAATTTAGTTACCTTTCTGTGTAAAAGATATCAAGTATGACCTTATTTTCGTACTTACTAAAAAAAATTAAGTTTATTTCACAAATTCCAGTGAAAATCAGAAATCTAAATATGAAAAAAATGATGATTGATCAAGTGCGCTACCGAAATATCCAAACACAAGTTGATATGCATAAGAATATGTAAGACATTTCGTTTATTTTAATAATCTTTGAAGTAAAAATGAGATGGAAATGTGATACATATTGAAAATCATGTGGAGGTCAGTTTTTTAAACGAGCAGTAAGGACAGAGGGTTAAATTTGGGATGAGAAGCTAAAATTTGAGATGTGATAATTTCGATTTGATTTAGAGGCAGAATTTCACGTATAATCCTGACTGATAAAAAACTTCTAATTTCGAATTTGTTTTCTTCTAGTCCTGCTTGTTTCTTTTTTCTTCTTGTTTCAAGATGGTATAATTTTTAATAACTAACGTTTCAACATTCTAATACCACAGGTTATCGTAATTGGTGCGACAAACAGGATAGATGCAATAGATCCGGCACTGCGCAGACCTGGTCGATTCGATCGTGAGTTATTTTTTCCATTACCACCAAGGAAGGAAAGATTGGAAATTCTCAAAATACACGTTAGTAAATGGGAGAATCCACCATCTCCACAACTGCTGGAAGCCTTAGCTGAGAAATCTACTGGATATTGTGGGTCTGATCTGAGAGCTCTATGTACTGAAGCAGTCTTGCAAGGATTGAGAAGAACATATCCCCAAATATACATGACCAGTGACAGGCTTCTTTTGGACCCAACGCAGGTCGAGGTAAGATCACGAGGCGTGGAATCTTTGAACGTTCAACTGTCAGTTTTAACTTTTAATAAAATGTTCCAATAACTGAATACGAAATTAAATGATTAA
Organism: Neodiprion lecontei; assembly: GCF_021901455.1. Taxonomy (NCBI): domain Eukaryota; kingdom Metazoa; phylum Arthropoda; class Insecta; order Hymenoptera; family Diprionidae; genus Neodiprion; species Neodiprion lecontei. The sequence continues at coordinate 18,267,969 of NC_060262.1, forward strand.
CGATAATTCTTAGCTACAGATTCAATTTGGTTGGGTGACCTTCAGGGATGAAATGATGCACTTTTAGCAATCAATTATGTTTTTCAAAACGACGTTTCGGCAGGCCCCGTCTACCATCATCAGGTTTCTTTAATGTAAAACCAACCAACATAATTGATTGCTAAAAGCGCATTATTTCATCGCTGACCGTCACCCAACTAAATTGAATGTGTAGAATATCTACATGGTCACAAACATTAATCTCATCAATAATTCTCAGGTAATTCCAATTTTTCAAGCGTACTATTCGTCATTACATCTAATTTAACAGGTAAAAAAACGAGACTTCGTACAGGCCAGCTCTATTCTTGTTCCTTCGTCACACAGAGTAGCTCCATGCGCTGGAAGAAAGTTGCAGCCTTTTTTGGAACCATTGTTAAATCCTGCCTTAGAAACAATACTCGATACTATAAAAAGGACATTTCCACAGGGTATCAAACCAGCAATGGCAAAGTGCGTTTGTATCCTTATTTTTAAAATTTCTCTTGTCAAATTCAATACTTAAAAACTGATGGCAAATTGTAGGATAAAAATAGTCAGAGGTATTCATCGGCCACGATTATTAATTGCTGGTGGATATAAGGCAAAGGGACAAGGACCTCATCTTGCGCCAGCAATCCTGTATCGAATGGAACACTTACCAGTACATACTCTTGACGTTAGTACGCTTTTTGCAGAAACTGCAAGGTCGCCTGAAGAAGCTTGTGTGCAGGTAATGTTTTTCAACTTTATAGTTATTTGTGGACTCATAGCAAACAGCTATAGTAGTCAGGTTACTTTGAGTATTAACTTTCGAATAATTAGCAAGAAGCTGCATTTTGGTATACAGTCTCATTTTGAAATCAGTAATAAAATTATCACAAGTCACAATCGATAGGAGGTTGAAAGATTTTAAAGAAGGTTTCTGCATTTTCTTGTAAACCGTTAATCCTACAATGAAAAAGACTGTAATAAAATGAAGTACATTAGATTCCCTATAAAACCGTTTTATGCTTTTTTCCATACAAGCAAAGGTTTCGAAAATATGTATTTCCGATTGACCACTGCATTTATGAAGCTTGAGATCGGTTATTTTCGCACAACCGCGATTTCATTAAACGCAGTTTTTTAGTACTTGAAGCTTAAGATGCTTATACCTCGAAAACAATTTAAAACAATTCCTATGGGATCCACGACGGAATTTCTTATACTCATAATTAGTCCCGAGAGGATTCTCAGCCCATGTCAAAAAAAACGAAAAATCTTTTGTTGCAAATTTCAAATTTCCGGACTTTGATTGCTCATAACTTAAAAATTGTGGTATGTATCAAAATCGCTCGTAACACATCACCTACACTGTTCTTTTCTTGGTAGAGTGCTGTATGGATTTACGAAACCGTACATTTTTCGCATCTGGTGCCGTGTGGCTCAAATTTAGTAGATGTTGGCACAGTACGTGTCCCGAAATCTTTGTTTGCATAAGAAACAGTATGAAACCTTCATGTTCGAAATTTAGTAGAGAAGACTTATAAAATATATTAGATTTTTTAAATTCTCTACATGAAATGGTGTCTCAGTCTGCTATTTTAATCTACTTGCAGGTATTCAACGAAGCAAGTAGAAATGTACCTTCTATTATTTATATCCCAGCTATTGATCAATGGTGGCCCCTTGTCCCAGAAACAGTGAAAGCAGTTTTTCTATGTCGAATTATGGCCCTGGATCCAACGTTACCAATCTTAATATTGTCAACGAGTGATACCATGTACGAATGCTTGCCATTGCACCTTCGAAACTTGTTCAGTAAATTCCGTGGTGAAGTGTACACGATGAGAAATCCGATGTCTCAACAAAGAGCGAAATTCTTTAGACCAATTTATATGGTACAAAGTCTTAAACCACCACCAATTAAGAACAATAAAGTTGCGGTACTGGAAAAATTACCTTTAGCTCCAGAATTTGTGCCAAAAAGAATGACGGAGGAAGAGAGAATATCACTTTATGAGAAAGAAGAAGCGTCACTGAGAGAGCTTAGGATATTTTTACGAGAGATTTGTGCTAAACTTGCTAGGAACCGACAGTAAGTTATCATTTTTATTATTCTATTTCGATGCAATTTTTTAGTCAGTACATGAAGAAAATACTTGATAACAACCACTGAAATACTGTTAAAATATTTTTGTGCATACAAAGATGAAGAATTTTGCCCACAGATTTTTCATGTTTACAAAGCCTGTGGATACGGAAGAAGTTCCAGACTACAACATGATTATCAAGCAACCAATGGACCTGGAAACAATGATGACCAAAATAGATATGCACTGTTATTTATGTGCACGGGATTTCCTTGATGACGTTGATCTCATTTGTAGAAATGCACTGGAATATAACCCGGACAGGTGAGTAAAATCTTGAAATTATTGGTATTCTTTGAGGATATGCCGTTGGTGGGATCGTTCATTCACTAAATTCACTGAGCTAGCATTGTTAACTTAACACTTGCTATTCAAGCACTTTGAAATTGATTAAATAATTCCATCCTCTCTATTAATTTTTTTGTAAATATTGAAAGAATCGTGAAAGCATTTGCTTTTGAGAGACAGGAACTTCGACAATGACACTTCTACAAATACCAGGTAGTTTAAAGGAATTAACATTCGCCATAACTATTTTTTAAAAACAACGAGTGGAATGCCTATATTAAATTGTTATCACGCACATAGATTGCTATCGCGACAAACTTCGCTTGAGGAAAAGAATAATTTCTTTGACCCTGAAACACGTATCATTAATGACATCGTTAAGTGTTTTCCAATATGCATGTGTGTGCGTATGTACACAAAAAATATTGGCTCCTTAGTTATATAAAATCGACTTGGACAGTTCAGTTGGAACTTGGGTTGAAAATTACATATTCAATGGATATCTGGCATATTTTATCAAAATACTTAACATCTTTCGCTTAGAAAATGGTGACCCTGTTAATTTTCCAAAATTGATCATTGTTACGATTTTTCACTAATCTTTGTAGAATTTCGTACAATTTATACATCGTATTATTCGTTTTGCATTTTTTCTAATTTCTTAGCTGTCGCATTTGATATATCGAATCACATTAGTTGCGTGAGATGAACATCAGGTCAGAAATCGTCAATTACGCAAAAAAGATATACAGCAAATTTAAACCACAAGACAAAAACTTTCTTTCATTCAATTAATCAACGTATAATCAATTTCTAACTATCTGACGCACGTGACTGATTATATGCTGTAATAGGCTCGTATAGAAGCAATAATACCATTGTGCCTGTTGAAGAAATCAAAGCTATTGCCCTCATCCGCCTGGTTGAATTTAATGTACAACTGAAGCGTCATCATGACCTAGGAACTGTAAAAAGATTGAAATTTGAACAAAATCTTGTGATGTATATTTGAATCTTTTTAAATTACGAAATGCACTCGAAATTGTTTGCAAATCGTGCAGAAATGTCTGTCTTTTTTCTCATGTTGTTTTACAGCACAATCAGTCTTAGACTGATTAAAATAGGAAAAACAGTCAAAGTTGAAGTATCATGTTCCTTATTTCTAATGACAGGCTTTGTATCGACGTTACTAAAAATAATCTGCGCCATTCTTTTCTGATTCATTTGATTTTTTTATCTGTTGTGGGTCAGTTAAAGTCACTCTTTAAGGTAAACTCAATAGGTAACTCGTAACTTTTTGTAGACTCTTCAATGTCATATAACATATAATATGTTTATTAATAATTTCATGTACAACTCTCCATACATCCCCATACAATTAAACGATAAATAATTTAAAACTATATACCACCCAGGTCTGATCCAGTCAGCCTTGGGGGCCTCCTCCATTTCCCCCATTTACCGCAAAAGGTACTTTAATATGTTGCTACAAGCGGCGCTACTATCTTCAGAGGAACAGCGTCAATGCCTGTCGAAAGTTATATTAATGAACAAAGTAGCACTGTGAGACGACATTAAAAAACTCTCATGTCTTAGACGTTTTTAAGCCAGATCATTTTAATTTTCGAGTCTTCTGAATTTGATATGTTCGTTTAATTCTTTAGAAACTACTATTGTTGGCTGAAAAGAGAAGTTAACAATGTTATTATACGTGCACATCATCTATTCACCGATTCATACTGACATTCATGTTGTGTGTTTTCATGTCAGCTTGCGCGATAGGCCATCCCTTGGAATATTGAAGAGGTAGTCAGACTTATCTGTTTATCCATTGCTGTTGTTGCTTTGTAGATACAGTGGTTTTCAATTTACAAGGATCATTTTTTAAATCTGAAGCTTCGCATGTTTCTGTCTTGCACTTCCTGGGTATCCAATTGCATAAAATCTTTAAAATTATTTTATTACAGCTTTGTCAATGAAAATGTAAACTTGAAACAGTTATTTTTTATTAGTTTCGTTCCTGATTACATTCCATCGATTTCCAAAAAAGTGTATTCTCCAATATATATTCATCAGTTTGTATTCTCCAATGGAAATTACCATCGTAGTGCAAATATTTATGTTTATATAATGTTTAATCCACGTATTGGATTGTAACGAACGTTATATCATTCATTTCAAACAATAAATGTCAAAAACTACTGCATATAATTGATCATTCAAACACACTTCTGGAATTGCTCACAAAGTACATTGCAAGGTTCACAAAATGTCACAAATAATTGACATTTAGCAAACTTTGTGATCGAGCAAGACTTAGTGGCGCTTATTTTTATCCGGCAAGAAATATTCTAATGCCAACATTTTCCTTCAAAAATATATGTTTCTGAATTGTATGCACCTAGCAGTTTTCTTATTCTAACGTAGTAAATATCAAATTAAATATTTGAAGAAACCACGCAAGTTTTGTGTGATTCAATCAAGAGTTGATTGAAGTCCATTATTATTATGAAACTGGCACTCACTTGTGTGATCAATATTATTGAGAATCACGTGCTACTCCATTTCTGTAGCCATGACACATAACATTTCAAATATATATTAGGTAGTCATTGAAAACCACTCGCATTATTACCATTTACCATTGACTAACAAACACCTCATGACAGTAGTTAATATTATCATATATTCATATGTTTCATTCACAGGGATCCAGCAGATAAACTCATACGGCATCGTGCGTGTTCCCTTCGAGATAATGCTTATGCACTTATAAAAGCTGAATTAGATTCAGATTTTGAAGACAAATGTCGAGAGATATCTAAAAATCGTAAGGTTACTGAAAATATAGATGGAGATGCAGAGAGTAAAAGTTCGAAAACTGATTCGCTGACAAATACTGAAAAGAATGATAAAAAAGAGTCACCCACTCCGACCAGCGGAATTATGGTAAATGGGAAAAAGTTTTCCACATCCAGAAAACGTAGAATACCTGCGTGGGCACGGGGGTATGTCAAAAAAGTGCACAAGAAGAAAAAGATTGCTTTTGACGACATGACTACTGAAATCGTACGTAAGTCAAGTGTCTCCATGGAAAATACCAGCGGTATAGATTTGGAAAAATTCCAAGAATTCGAAACTGAAGCGAATAGCGTTCTGAATGGAAATGATCCTCTGTTTAACAACTCTGATTCGGACAATGATTTGCAATTTGATACACCGAAGGATTCATCACAGAGCAATCACAACGAGGCTGATAAAGATAAAAAAAATGATGAGATTATTGAAATGGATGTAACGATGGCGGACGATCAAAGACATGTAGAAAATGAGGGATCAAGTGCGTCATCTAGACGTGAAAGTATGGACGAGTTATCATTTGCCATTGAGAGTGATTCTAGTCCTACTAAGAATGGGGTTAATGAGAAAGTAATAGTCGATAAAAGTGAGCTCGAAACTGCATTAAAACATACTGTCGACATAACAGAGGATTCTCCGGTAGAAGTATTATGCGACATCTATGTACAATTAAGTCGGTGTGTTGGCAAATACACCTATTATTATGATAGAACTTCACTGCCAAAGGTAAGAACAACATTTTTTATCAGTTCTTAAATAGTCTCCATGGCCAAAGAGTAAAGCGCGCGCTTAGATAAGATTTAAAGGGGTATACATACAAGTAGATGGCCAATAGAGTGGATGAATTCTGGGAATTTATATCCGGACAATCAATTATTACAGCTGTCTATTCGTACATACCCCCTCAAATTTTTTTCTAGCACATGCGACCCCTCTTTATATCTCATGGTCTTTTATTTCATCTGCCAAGCATGTTGTTTGTAGGATTTGCTCAAGGAACTGAAGCGATTTGAAGAATGTGAAACAACAGCTATTCACAATGAGGCCATGAGCGTAGTACATGCCACCGAAGTGGGGAGATTCGAAGAGTGCGAAACAACAATTACTTCTCAAGAAATCGACATTCTTAAAGTAACTGATACGCTCCAGGTCTTAAATTGATGATTTTCTTAAGACATATCAGTTCTGTTAACTTATTACTATTGAGTATATAACACATGGAAGATACCAAATGACAAACAAGACATGTGATTCCGTCTTGGACGGTTTATATGTATACTTTGCCATTACAACAGCTTGTGCACCAATCTATTGTATAAATTGTTTGTTTCATTGTGATATTTTCTTGCAATACGGTCTGTGTAGAGAGTATACTTTCAAATAGATTTGATAATTTTATCCTACAAATACGTATCTCTTTTTGAGTAGCGCAATTACTTTTGTTTGACGTACAAAAGAAGAATTGAAAATTTTGTAACTAGAATTGAATTTCTGGCGCATAAAGGTTGCATACATATAGGTTGTATGGATGTGTTGATACAAACTGCAATCATTTCACAAACTATCCAACTTATAAAAATAATCTCTGTTTGGTGTCTATGTATTTTTATTGAATTTTCTCACATTAAATTGGATGGTTTGGACAGGTAAATTGTTGACTGAGGAAATAATTATTAGATTAGTCTCATTTTTTTGACTATTTAAATTATTGAATAATCTTTGCTCTCATTAGAAATAGTTAAGACATTTATAAAATAATTAAGCAGATCACTGTCAAGCAGCAAGTCACTTGTTAATCTCTCTTCATACATTCATGTATGCTGGATTGAGGCACATTTCTCTAATTCTTTGGTGAAATGAGTGATTGTGTTGTACGTTCGTAAAGAGACATAAGAAATTCCATTCTCTACTGTCTTCATATAACGATGGCCAATAACGAAGGATGATATCTACGTTTTATAGCTAAATTTTGAAATATAAATATATAAAGTGTAATAAGATATCTCGGTTGCACTTTGAGATGCTCTCGTTTTCACAGTATGCGGCGTAGAAGGTCCTCAAAAACACCTAGAGGATTGTTTAAAATCTCTACATGCAATGATTCTCAGAATTCTAGAAAAAATGTACAAATTGTAAAATCTGAAAAAAGTACCAAACATGCAATGTTTTATTCCAATCATTTTGGCGCAAAACACATGATGGCAAACGATCTCTTCCTAACCTAGAACATTTTTTATATAACTAAAGGGTGAAAAAATGTTCATATTTTATCATGATTTTAATAATTGATTATAATAATTAAAAATTTTATCTTTGTACATCAATTTTAATAATCTTGATAATACGTAACAATAGCATTTTATCATCTTTTGATCAAATAAATGTTGCAAGTTGGGAGTTCATTTGCCATCATGGGTCTTGTACCGAAATGATTGGAATAAAATGCAGCGTGTTTGGTATTTTTGCAGATTTTACAACTTGTGGGGTCTTTCATTTAGATGTTAGGAGTTACTACTACACCTACAAACATTTCGGGAAAAATAAGCCGTATAAGGGTCAGGATCTGTTCGACTTGATATGGAATGCCCCACATATATGTTGACATTTAAAGGTGTTTCATCATTTGAAGTACCCTGGTTGATTTTGACGTTGCCGTATATACCTCCAAATATCAAAGCGCTTGTATCTCAAACGCAAAAAAGAGTTTAACAATCCCATTCTATACACAATTCAAAACAAAAACACTCTAATTCAATTTTATTTCTGTGTCAATTGAAAATATATTGGAGTATATTGGAGTATTTTTGTTCAGAATTGCATATAAAATGGGGCTGTGAATTTCTTTTTTGCGTTTGAGATGCGCGGACTTCGATATTCGGAGACATATACGTCAACGTCGAAATCGACCAGAGCACCCCTTAAACCGAATAGAATCATTATTTTTTTCTGATAATACAGTGTCGAATGACTACACTTTTAACAGACAACGGATGTTGAATACAAAATGATCTGAAATAGAAAATTGTATCAAACCCACAACTAGCATTCATTTGTTGGGAGTCAAAAACTGATTTCTCAAACTAAAGCATATGCTTCTCTGTTAGAATGCAGTGACGCACTTCGTGTTAATGGAAGCACACTACACGCAACACGTAAGAAATTGAACACAAAAAATGCTGCTTATGTTTGAATTCAATTCTCAAATTTATGAGTGAAAACGAGGCATCTAAGCCTACTTGATGTAGGTTATCTACTGTACACGATTATAGTCACAACTTGTGTTTGTGCAATTTTTACAGAAAGTTTTAACAAAGTCAGGGCTTTGAGTAAGAAGTATGAAGAGAAACGTTATGACAATAGATCAGTTTTTACAGCTGATAAATAAAACTAATGGAATTATTAAGTAGGCTCTGGTAACAAGCTATTAAAATAACAATGTATTATCACAGAAAGTAGTATCCTAATTGGTTTTATACTGAGAAAATGATATGTGTATATAATACAGAGCAATTAATTTTGAAAAATGATTACACAAACGGTTTGTTGTTATACTGTTTCGATCATTGCTAACATCACTTTGAGTATAATCTTTCTTGTAGATTATGCAAACAGAGTAGTGATGTGTAAATACCACGAGTGACAGTAGAAAGAATATTAATTTTTATTAAAAACTTTGGAAGACCTGTGAAAATGTGGTTAAGTACCCTGAATTCAGGAAAGTTCGATAGCAATTACTTTGGGTATTTTAAACAACATTCACTTGTGTCTTCGTTAGAAAATTCATTATTCTTTCAGTGATAGTTAACACGATTTAACTTATATATATTAAAATTATTTAATGCGATCAACATTTGCGCACTGTATATATTCTGACAGTTATTTTTAAAAAAACGTACTTAATTCGTAACGTTTTATCGCAAAATAACCATGTTCACTGCGATACTTTTTAGTTGAAAACACTGGCCTAGAAATACGTGTGTCATATTACAATGTGTGGTTGATATTAATTTGCAAACAATATATTTAATTTGTGTGTTTCCATATTTTAGCATTTAGTCTAAAAGACTGACTAAATATCAGTAATAATTCTTCATTTTATAACAATCTTATTCCATTTATAACAGGCAATGAAAATCGTCAAGTCTTTTTAGTTCTTTTTTTTCTACTCTCCTATTCTAGCTATTTCACTTCGATATTTTCATTTCGTTATTTAATTTTCTCCTGTACAGAAACATCAAGAATAACAAGTAAATAAAATATTGTCAACCCATCGTATAGGTCAGTTTTTCGCTGTTCCACGTCAACATGTCTCGTAATTAGAGAGAACCACAAATACTTGTGTCAGTGCATTATACTGAATAAAAATAATTAGATGTAAATTTATACCTTAAAATGTAATTGGCAAAACTGACAGTGAAACGCAAACCATTTATAACTGTCAGAATATTGTTTATATTTACCTTTAACCAAAATGCTAGCTTTGAAATCATAAACGTAGAACTTTAGCTTATTTTGCTGATGGTAATGTACCTTAGTACTATATTTTAGCAAAATATTTTACAGCGAGCTATGTTGAGATATGAGGTTCTTTGCTGTTTGTGATTATATTAGTGACTATACCGAAGAATTAACTATGCAAAGAATTGTTGCGTTTAAAAACTTGTAGCCATATTTATCGAAACAGTAATCGCGTTTGCTTGTTATATGTAGTCTCTTCGATAATCTAGCAAATTCATATACCTGTTCATGAGATATTACTTTTCCTTAGTTTTCACGTAATAATTTACCATTACATAATGTTACTTTCCAAAATAATGCGGTCTAATTTTGACTGCACAAAAACCTCTCAAATATTTCTAAAATTTCTTAAATGCAAGATTCTGACTTTCAGTTGATACTTTGATGAAATACCCACTATATAATTTCACCAGTATGCAAAGCATCATTACAATGAACAGATGTATGCTTATGTATTTAAGATATTGATAGAAAAAATGTCATTGGTCATTCCAGGATTCAAAATATTAATTTTGTATGCGCTTAATCAAATTATAATTGAATGTTTCATTAAGATTCAATAAGATAGTTGCTCAACAGTAAATGCGGTAACAAATTGAAGACTGACTTTATCAAAATTACTATAATAATTTATCATCGTCATTACTTTTTTCTAATCAAAATTTAATTTCATGTTCATTACGAATATCCTGGAATGATATTATAACTTAACCAAATTTACTATACATAACTTTGAAACAAGTTTTGTTGAATCGACTGTTTATATACATCTTTATATCTTTTTTTTTTTTAAATCTTATTTTTATTTAAATCTTATCCCTGCCGCAGTAAAAGGGTGTCTACTTTCTGGGAAAATTTAGAATTGTCAAGCAATTTTTGGGTTAATTATAGAATTTTTTCGTCAAGTGTATTCTTGGCATTGGAAGCAGTTAGAAATTGAAAAAACAGATTATTCCGTCTCAAACCTTCTAATTCTCTTGCATAAAATATGGAATCTCACGAGGATGTGCCAAAAAAAATTTTTTTATTTATTTTTCCGCATCAAAATTTCGATAGATCTGAAATCTCAAATCATCTCAAATAGTATATCTCATCCAAATATGAGTTCTTAATATTGATATTTAGAGGAGCCTATTTTGTTTTATTCCTTTTCCACTTAAATAACACATAAAGGAAATCGGAAAATTTTTGAATTTTTTTTTCTCGTAAACAGCTTGACTTACAAACGATCAAATACAGATTCTATAAAAAAGTACTGAGATAGAATTTTCCTAACTCTAAGCGATTTAGAGATATTTGCATATGGCTGAATGTTTATAGGCGAATATCTCATAACAAAAAATTTTCCGATTTCCTTTACGTGTCATTTAAATGAAAAAAGGAAAAAACAAAATAGGCACCTCTAAATATCAATATTAAGACCTCATATTTATATGAGATATACTATTTAAGATATTCTATCGAAATTTTGATGCAGGTTTGAGAAAAAAATATTTTTGGTACACCCTCACTACACATAAATATTTTCCAATGTTCAACATCAGTTTTAAATATTTGTTATTTCGGTTTTCGAATCCTAAAAGTCACGTTTTTTACTCTCCAGATGGTAAATTTCCTACAGTTTAGAAAGTTTCAAAACGAAAATAAATTACAACAGGTTAAATCTGCTTAACTTCCACAATGTATGAGTAAAGAATTATTTTTCTGATAGTCGGGAGAAAGATGTATGAATTGTCTAGAAAAACCTTGAAATCTCGGGTAATTTTTGTTTCCACGTTTGAGTAGACATTCTGATTAGGTTAATGGTACATGTATGTATATACGTATTATTATTGAATGAGTACACAATTTTATTCTAATGTATTTAGTACATACTATTTCATTTATTTTGTAAATTTTCTGTTATACCATATTATTTAGATGGTTCTGTATAAATTCGGATGATGATGTTTTTTTTCAACGCACTCAGATCCAACAGTTACACACACCCAAATAAAAAGTACTGTTTCTAAATCTCTGAATTATTGTGCTATTGAATATTTCACAGACAATGAAGTCTGGACTGTCATGCACACGCTAGTTGTTTCCAAACCTTTTATTTTTTTATCTACTTATAAATGTCATCCGTAAGAAAACATGATCATTTGATCTTACGATAGTGTTAGTAAAAAGTATGAATATGCTCTAAATAAAAAGATGTCCTCTTCATATTACTTATGTCATATGTATGTCACATGTAAATGTGCAATCATAAAATGTATATGTTATTACTTACTTTGAAAGGAACATACTATATTTATGCATCGAATAATTCATACTTGTTTGCCAAAGAGATTAAGTGCGATATATTTCACTTGTGAATATTAGTATAAGTTTTTAAATATAAAACTTATTACAAGTGGCACCAAAAAACTTGCAGTTTAAACATTTCCGAATTAAATGCACATGAAACAATATTGTTAATATATATTAATTGATACCTACAAAATCTGATGACCATTTCTGATAAGCATTATGCAAATCACACGATAGAGCCTTGTCTCAGCTGTATAAAATCACAGCCATGTAAAGATATGGTTTACAAATATTTTACTTGGAATATTTAGGTAGTACTGGTAATTTTTGTGTATATTTTTTAGTTTTTGTCAATAAGTACAATAGATTACTTAAACCTGGCAGTGATCAATTTTTCACTCTCGAGAAAGTGAAAAATGAATGATAAATAATAAATATAATAATAGTATTTCTCAGTTTTAACAATGTTTATTGTCTGAAAGTACGAAAACCTGTTTCTTCACGATTAATACGAACCTGAAATAATACATCAACTTGCGCATTGGTTTAAAATGTTAATAAGTTGCTAGCAACAAGACACTTTTGAGAAAAAGATGAAAACGTATATGTAATATCAAATTGTAAGTTTTCATCGATTTATCAACGATTCTTGTGTAGTCCAGTTTTCACTCAATGGTGCTATCTGCTGAAAATCAATTGTTCACTATGTTATGAATAAATTGTGAAAGTGGACTTTGCTGGTTAAGTTGAGGTCTTCCAGCGAACACTGCCGAACAAATTATTAGCTGTAAGTATAATTGACGAAAAAACGAGTATCTTAGTTGGAATACCTTCAGAGTTATTATCTACAGTTCACAAATAACTCTCCCTAAAAAGAGTATGCGAATTGTAACAATCGCTAGCAATGTATTTCATTAGCCCCGTCCTCAAACCGATGAACATGTAATAGTTTGATACAACCAGGTACAACAAAGTAGATAACAGCATTAAGCTTACGTAAAAGAACACAATGGTATTTGTAAGTTGTAAAAGACAGAAAAAATATATACTGCCTTATTTATTTTAACTATTAAGTAGACTTTATTGTCGTATGCTCGATATAAATAAAAGAAAACTAAAATTTTCTAACAAAAAACTTTTGTCAAATCCATCTATCACAATTTATTTCACTTAAGATTCTGAAATTCAGTTATACTTCTAAAGTACCATTTCACAATTCTATTCTACTCTTGTAATATTTGTGTTACAGGTTTTTTATCATAATACTTGGTTTGTTTTAAAATCCCTGGTTCAAAGAATATATGCAATCTGTTTTACAGCTCTAGATCATAGTAGTCATTGCCAAGAATCTTAATATTTGTCTTTCATTTAGAATTCTCTTCACATGTTTTCAAAATCCCTTGATTGATGAAATGTCAAAAACATGAAATTATATCGTGCAAATACCTAATATTCAGAAATGACATAAATTTCAGTCGAAATTTTGTCAAAAGTTTAAAATATGCCCAAAGAGTACTTTTTAAGTATCATGAACAGTGTATGAAGACCTAATTACATTTATGTTTCATCTCGGCATTATTTTTTTCTCTTTGATTACAAATACCCACGTTGGATATTGTAAAATCATCTAGTGCTTCAACAGTTCAATCGAAAATGGCTAAGGAAAAAGATTTCAGCTGCGTAGGAGGTCTGGAAAAGCATATTCAAATTTTAAAGGAGACAGTTCTGTTTCCTTTGATGTATGGGGATGTTTATGCTAAATTCAATTTAAGACCGCCTCGTGGACTCTTGTTCTATGGCCCCCCAGGTAATACTAAAACTAGATCTGTTCCATTTCACTGCTTCACCTCTAGTTACTATATAATTTTGATGTTTTATTTTCCTTTCTTCCGGTTTATTTGACAGGGACGGGAAAAACTTTGGTAGCTGGTGCTTTGGCCACGGAATGTAGCAGTTCCGAAAGGAAGGTTTCATTCATTTCTCGAAAGGGTTCCGACTGTCTCAGCAAATGGGTTGGCGAAAGTGAAAAAAAGCTGCAGCAAATTTTTCACTCAGTGAGTTTACAATCCAGTTCGTCGAAGCCTGACACTACTATTAACCTGTTTACTAAATGTATTTTCAAACAACGAGTGATAAAGTAGTACATTCCATTATTCCAGAAATAAAACTGCAGTTATCTTCAAATACTAGAATCCATATTTTTCCACCAAACACTGCAATTCAAGAAATTGAAATTTATCTCTGGTTTTTAGGCTTACCAATCCAGGCCATGCATTATTTTCTTTGACGAAGTTGACGGTTTAGCCCCTATTCGCTCCAGTCATCAAGACTATGTACATGCGAGTGTTGTCTCAACTCTTTTAGCATTAATGGATGGCTTAGACAGTAACTCAGAAGTCATAGTAATCGGATCGACAAATCGACTCGATGCAATTGATCCTGCACTGCGGCGTCCTGGGAGATTTGACAAAGAATTGTACTTTCCATTACCTTCATACAATGCGAGGAAGGAAATTCTTGCGGTAACTATTTCCAAACTACTCAATTTTTTTTATGTTCAGACCACGAAAGTGATAATATGGTAGAATTTCAGTTATTATATTGCGCAAGAATTAAAAAATTTTTGAAAATACAATGATCCCTTATTATGCGCAGACTTTCTCTTGTTCTCTTGGCTCTCTTGTTTATAAGTCACTCTTTTAATATCGTTAGGTTCACATAGAAAGCTGGAAACAGAAACCATCGCAAAAGTTTTTGGCATACTTGGCAGCTAAGACTGTAGGATTCTGTGGAAGTGATTTGCAAGCAATATGTGCAGAAGCAGTTATGTGCTGTGTTAGACGAACTTATCCTCAGATTTATACATCTAAGTCGAAATATCAAATAAACGAGAGGTCACTAAAGGTAAATTATTGGCCGATTTGATTCGCAAAAATTTTAGAATTGTAATGTATCACTGGTATACGCTCAATAGTCTGTCGTACTTTGGTTCGGAAAATAGAAAGCATCTGGTATAATTGTAATGCAATATAACTAGAACTCATATTTGGAATAGAATTGTACTTGATTTGCTTATAACAACAATATTATTAAATTTCTCAACAGATAGAGAAACAAGACTTTTTGAAAGCTCAGCAAAATATTGTCCCAGCATCACAGCGAGCTGCAATTACACCAATTAAACGTTTGTCTAGGAGGATTCAACCATTGCTAGAAAATACTTTAACCAAAATCATGTTCAGATTAGAAAATCTATGTCCACCAGACATGTTGTCTTCGGATGTAATGTGAGAAAATTGCATGATTAGTTTAGTGATGTATCGATTATAAACTTAATTGAGTATTAGTCGATGCATGATGATGTGAACAACTGGACCTTCAATTTCAGCACTGGAAGAGCTATGTCACGATCGTCCAACTGTCCACGACTACTGCTTACCGGTCTTGATGATTCTCACACTCGTTATTTGGGCCCAGCAATTCTTCATGCCTTAGAACATTTGCCTTGCCATGTTTTGGATATTACGACATTGTTTGAAGTTACAGGTCGCGCGGCAGAGGAAGCCATCATACAAGTAAGACATTTTCTTTGCGCTTTAAAATCCTAAAGCATGTAAGTTCGATTAGCTTCTTAGTATTAGCTTACTCGTTTAGTATTCTCCAAGTATTAAAAAAAAACTTATTAACAAAGCTGATACCAACTCACATTTCTCGCTTTTGGTCATTTGCTGCCGATTATCAAGCTATAAAGTTGTAAATTCATTTGCACATGCTTAACTTTTGAACTTGAATCTGTAATAGTAGATTCCTCAGAAACATATCAATGCCCTGCGATGCTGTTGGCATACAATTTTCAAACTCTCTTTGACGATGCCATAAAGAATAGTCAAGATTTCTGTGAGGTAATAAAAAAACTTGTATTGCACCAGCATTCAAATATTCTGCAGTATTTTCGAAGTTTTTAATGCACTTGTATGTCTATTTTATTCAACTCTTCAGAATTATTTAATTCCTGCAAAGGTTCGACATTATCTTGTCATATTTATAAAGCATGGAATTTCACGCAAATTTCAATTTGCGAGTTCAATTAATGTAAATAACATCAGAACGAATAAATTTTGAAAGACTACTTGTCAAAAATATCTTTTTCTACAATAATAACGAGGCTTCAAAGAGGGAAGAAAAAGATCCACCAATTGAATCTAGTAATAACTTTTTTACATTGTAGTAAACATGCGATAAGTCTTACGAATCACTTAACTTTGAGTCATAATTCCGTTCAAAAAGTTACTTTTTGCTTCTGTTTTTACTAGTACTGCAGCTGTTGTTTGTATTGATACTTTTGCTTAACTGTACATAATGTCAACACTGCGAATAATTCTATCAACAATGAGCAGGCATTGATTTATGATTCACATGTAATAAAACAGCGTGTGAAGGAGGCACGCCGTTCCCTTCCATCATTATTATATGTTCCCGAAATCTTGGCTTGGTGGAACCTTGTCGATGAACCAGCTCGAGTTGTCTTTACATCTTTAATGTCAGGTCTGGACAGCTCTGTGTCAATGTTGGTATTGACAACTGCAACTTGTACTCCAAGCACATTACCAAACGAGGTTTGTCCCACTTTTTGAAACTCAACCTTTTCCATAATGATTCGTAATATTCACCCTTGTTTTACACTGTCTTTTTACTATGAATGCTTTATGACCAGTCTTACGTTTTATTTATAGATAAAATCAATTTATGAGTATCAGGGGGAGGTATTTGAAGTTAAAACTCCAGGACCATCGGAACGCCAAGGATTTTTTGAGCAGCTGTATAATCAAGTCAATTCAGGCGTGTGTGGTGCCAGCCACAAGTCCTCTAGCTGTATGTTTTGGATTGGAATATTTCACAAATTATGGGATTATTATTCTTAATTTTCGTTCAGTCATTAAACATATCTCAGCCATTTCCGTAATTTCACGCGTTAAATTGGTTTCTGATCAGAAACCATAAATTTTGTGGTAAATAATGTTAAGGATAAATGGGCTGCACCGTTTTACTCTACAGTTGAGTAAAAAGAAAAAAAACCGTTAAAAAATTTGGAGCAACGTTATTAGTGCTGATGTTGGTGCACACTAATGAAATAACATCCTTAGTATATTAAATTAAAAATGATTAAACTCCAGAATTGTGATCAGATTCTAATCTTTTTCGATTGATTTTGCTCGCTGACCAGATTTTCACAAATATCCACAACAAAGTTATAACATGAAGGTGTAATTATCGTCGCTCTTCTGTTAATGTACTGTACTTACACAAATCAGTTTTCATCCATTCTCAAGATGACTAACTGTAATTTTTTTATCTTTCGAAAATTCGTGAAAATCTTTGTGAAGAACAAACTAAGTCAAAACAAATTCTTACCTCATCATATACTACAAAATTTAATCATTTTGAATGTTCTTATTATAAAACTTTTTCTCAAGTTTTCGATATCTTGTGTTATTGGAATTTGCTCGGATTCATTTTTATTACATACATTGGCACAAGTACCGTTGCTGGAGATTTTTACTCAGTTATTTCTTCTATCCAAACTTTTGATTAAGACTATCTGGTTGATTTTTTCTTAAATGCATTATTCGTGTTTAGAAAATAGAAAATATTCGAATGAACAACCAGTGATTTTTTCCGAATACTCCACCACTCCACGGTACTTTTTAATTTCTTTGCTTTGAATTAAAACCGAATTATTCAAATCACTGATATAAGTATAAAAATAATAATTTCAGACACGTAACTTTACAAACTATCACAATTAGATCAAAATTGAGGTAATTGAAATAAAACTCCATTTCATATGATCATCGTTTGTACTTGTGGAAATGTTGTTTGACAGTTTGTTAGCCATGATTGGTTCACTAGAGTGATCATTATTAAAATCAAGTTAAAATTATGAGCATTATATGTTGTTGTGATTTTTAGCATCAAGCTAAAGATAATCACCATGCTTCTTTTGTAACAGGCTACCATTTTGGCTACCAATGTTTTCAGTTCCATTCATGACATCTCGTCACTTTTTATAATTTAGACCTGTGCCGTAAAGAAATAGACAAATTGTGATTGTTTCAGACATATTATTATCATGTTTACAGCTATAATTGAAATTTTAAAACCGAAGAGAATCAAGTCTAGAAAAACGCCATGCACTATTCAGTCCGTCCATTCGACCGCAGAAGGAAAACCAGGTAAAGCTAAACCTTATTGATGCTGTTTTACTATCATGATAGAATTTTTATTTACGATCAGGATATTTATTTAAAACTATTCGTAGATGTCATCGAAATTGCCCCGCCTAAAAAATTACGGCCAGAAGCTAAATCAAGAAAGAAAATTAATACCGTTCAGTCATTTCATTCTACATTGCCAGTTAAAACAGGTAAGGTGCAAATGACAGCGGTTAATTACTAATGAGTAATCAAGTTCGTTATTCTAGTGTTCAATATTGATATATTTTATGCCGATCAACAGGTGCTATAAAGAGAGAGTTCAATGCGGGAACAGAAGGCTCTCCTTCTAAACGTCAGAAGTTGATAGGATCAGTGGATACAGACCCAAGAAATAAAAATGAACCAAAGAGATTAACAGATGGTCAAATCTCAGAATTGCTACGAAAGACAGTCGGCATCACGCGCGGATGGACAACTCATCAACTAGAAACCCTTTTCTCCGCTCTAGAAGGCCACAGTGAAAAACAAGACAAAGATATGTTCTTAGCCTTCAATGAATGTTTGAGCATATTTCAAGAAACCGAAAAATTGAAAGCCAGGCTGAAAGAAAGTTAAAAAGTATTCGTCGTTACTATGAAGCTTATGAAACTTGGAACTTAGAGTGTGTTTTGTATCATTTATTTCGTAGACCTTGTGTAAGTGTAATAATGTGTAAAACTGTGTAACTTACTAATTGTACTAACGAGCAATATAATATGATCTGACTTGACACTTCAACGGGTGACCGCAGCGTTGATAGAATTGAGTGAATGTATATTTTGGTGGAAAAATATTTTTAATTTTTGAATTTTGATGATTTTGAACTTTTGAACAAATTTCTGGAAGAATCTAACTATTGCAACCCACTGCAAAACTTACTATAAATGTAATAGAATCACCTACAAACCTTTAGTTAGTACTTATAGTTACCCAAAGATTCGCGTGAATATTACTGCACATATACGTGCAAAAAAAAAGGTTTGTTAACATTGCCAAATACAGCAGTCGTACACGGCACAAGAAATATTCTATTACATGAAATGAATGTGTTTTCACTTGATAACCCATATTGTTGTTATGAACATATTATTTTTAATCAAGTAAAATTTCTTTAAATAAGAAAAGAAACATTGTTTTCGCCATATTTGATCGCCGTATTTGCAGGTAAAGTGAACAAATCGTTTCTCTGTCAGTAACGAATGACATGAAACTTCTTTTTTCCATTCATCCAAAGTCATTTTAGTTCATTACATATTCTTCACATAGTTGCGTGTGTGTTGTTTTCGATAGAGATATTTCACTTTAATCTTCTCAGCAAAACGTTTACGTTTACACCGCGCTGCTCAAGCTCATCGTACTGTACTTTCTAACTCAGACTTGGAGGATCATTTTAGATTTCATTTGGTAAAGATTGTTTGACTATAAATGTGGGCTAAAAGTAGGGCGAACAAACATAATTGCGCAAATTCTTATTCTCGACTCCATGCAACGAGAAGACTTGTACGTTACACACAAGTGGCCGAACTCCTTTCCAAATACTTGAGTAAAAATTCAAGCCAGCCTCGTATGGAACGTTTGTAACTCCGTTATGTATAATTCACTGTTGGTTTCATGAATACTCAACAACTCTCGGTATTTGGATTCAATTTAAAACTGCAATTGAATGAAGAATATAAAGGAAAAAAAAACGTAATTTTATGCAGTATTCATTTATTCTATTACAATAGTAATCTGTGAGTATGACACATTGAATTCTCTAGCAACGGAAGATCGATGATTTGGAAAAAAATACTTTACATTAAAAAAAAAATGCACGATTCCGTTTCAAGGATCGCCAGAGCCAGAATTTTTCGTAATACAGTTTTATGGCTGAAATTGTACTAGCAATAAACGATCAGCACTTGCGTCGAGAGTGAGTTCAATTAGTTGTAAGTTTGATCCTCGGAACTTCTTCGCTATACGAAATCGGTCTTTCATAAAAAAATTCTTTTTGCAGTTTAAATCATTGAAATAATGGGTGGGCAATATACGAGTTTCAGTGCAATTCTTATCATACACTCAAAAACAGCAAATTATAGGCGCGTTTCTGTTTCATTGTGACTTTACTCCAAGAGACGCCGTAACTTTCAGAATTTTACAGATATTTCAGATTTAAAAATATTTTACAAATAAACCCATGGGACAAAAAATGATCTATCAAATTCGGATTTAAATGTGTGTCGACAGCGCTTTTTAGAGCAAAAATTACCGGTATACTTGTGATGCCAGTTACTCAGCACTGCATGTGTATTTTTAGGATACATAAACGACTGTTCTTCACATTTGCCAAATGAAATATCAGAATTGTTGTTACTTTTATTGCAAAAAATATATTGTTTTTTCTTACTATGATTACCGTCACGTATATAAATCCAAGAGATTACTTTTTTCCGCATGGATCAGACGGTTGCTCGGGAGCATGGCATGGAGAAAAAATTTAGAGACAAGCTTGATCTTGTCGCAAGAAATATGTCACTCGCAACTGCGAAGCTTTGGCGTATCGCTCTCCTCCACGTGTGAGATGATAAACTAAGAATAAAGCATGCGTAGAAACTATTAAATGAAAGTAGCGCGCTTATATGTCATACTTAAGAGGTGTAATTTACTCGACACATGACGTATCTTACCAAGCCTAAAGTGATATCGAATGCTAAGATGTTTCTGTAAAATAGAGTATCATCCATTGTCGTTACGGACTATTTGCAGCTGTCATAAAAATTTGACTCGCTCTTGAAATTAGAAGTTGGAAATTTTTAATTTCGGTTACTATACAATCCTCAACTATTTTCATTTGTTATTTTTTACCGGAAAATTCATGTTCTGGGTAAAAAATTAAAATGAGTTTTCTAGCCGTAACCAGAAAATCTAGTATGTCTTGCTATTCTTTTTTATTATAGTCACTTGTGTTATATTTTCTTGTATAACTAGTGTAATAATTTGATATTGGTCCAATGATAAATTGATGTCAAGGCCTAATTTAAATGAAACAATGTGGTAAACTAAACAACGAGATTTAATGATGCAACGATCAGAAAGTCTAATACCCACAACTCTAATTACACCAAGTATTTACTTGTACGGAATTTTCTGTAATTCCAACAGTATTTGAATCGTTATTGTAACGATACCCATTTCACTAAGTATAATAAACAAAATTTTTATTTCTAATTGCTTGTGTCTAATCAGGAGATTGGATTCGGTGTAACTTCACATTATGTTTTTTTCCAAATGTAGCTTTTACGTTAAATCCTAGAATATTTTGAATCGTAGCAACAGTGCGCCGCATTTCACGCAACCCGCATATCGTCATCTCAGTAGTAATTTAACGAATTATTTTTTCAGCACTAACATGGCATATTAATAATAATAATAATAATAAGGCGTTTGTTTTGCGCGGGGAACGGGAGGGGACGGATTAGTTTAATAGAAGCACCTGCATTCGCACAAGGACAAGAAAAACTGGAGAAAATCTTGCCCAGGGGATTTATTCTCTAACTTTGCGGCTGCGTAGCTGCAGAATTCATAATGTCTTTAGGTGGAACAAGTCCAAAAAAGCATTTTGACCAAAGTCTAGCTGGACTTAGTTCAAATCTTACAATTAGTTGCCAATTTGGCGCCTGAACGACGCGACCTGTCTTATTCTTGGGAATTGACGCTCTTGGTCTTCATCGACACGCTGGGAATTTGATGTCAAATCGCCTCGTTCCGCAATATTGCACGCTATGCGCGACGCTATCTATGGTCGGTTAGACGGTAAGAATCAGAGAACTCATCATATGTATTTGATACTGATCAACAGTCGTGTTTGATGAGTCAAACAGTGCCGCGAACTCAACACACGCGCAATAATAAATGACATTGGAAAAGCTGCAAAAGCATTCTCACTTACAATTAGATGTTTTCTAATTCACGAATTCTTCGGATCCAGCTTGAGAACTTATAATTAGCATTCACCCTGCGTAACATTTTGCAAATTAATTATTATAGCAGAAATACGTCACGCGGACAATCTATTTTATTTTAAATATTCGCACTTGACCCCATCACCATATTATGACCTGTTCAAAGCGTTATATCAACTGCTGTTTATGATATCAAATATGTATCATTGTAAGTTAGTGTAGTTCATAACTTATTATTGGTGTCTATGCCATTGTTCTATTTTCTATTGTAGTTATAGACCAAGTCCGGTACAGATGCTCCTCCTTAGCGAAAAATATGATAAAAAATTGTTGATTGGCAAAATCAAAATATTTACTACACGGACTTCTTACAGTAACTATTAGATATCAAACAGTACGATAACATTAGTTTTAACCCTCAATCGGCACCCTGGAGTCAAATCGACCCAATCCAAATTTCGATAGTCCGCAGAGTACAAATAACTTTCATAACTTCGGTAATTCGCATATTAGCAACGGAATTTTCTTAAAAAAAAAAAAAAAACTATTCTGCTAGCAAATTTATTAGCTGAAGAGTACTTAGGCAATAAGTAGTGCATTGGGCTCGGATTCACCCCAAAATGCCACGTACGTTTCATCCCTAAGGTGTACGAAGTAAGGGTTAAATATTTTCAATTGCACGTGTCTAAAAAAAAAAATGTATATACGAACACGTCGCATCAACCATTTCACCCTGAGGGTATGCGTGAGATAGTCTTTTCATGCCTACTTCCGTCCAACAAGCGTTATTGAAGCTAAAATTGAACGTACATACCCTCAATTTATCTACCTCGATATTTCGAAAATCATAGTATACAGTGGGAATCATGACGTAATTATGACACTGACCAGTAAAACATTTGTATCCTGAAAAAAAAACAAATAAAAACCGGTGATTATTGCAGTTTCTGAAATGCCGTGTTCCATTTAAGCAACGAATAACATCTTAGCATTTCAATGGGAACATCTGACATATATCCTAGAGAATATCGGTGGTCGGCCATCTCTCTGAAGTGAGGAATCTACAAGACTTACCCTATGGATCACCAATTTTAGTTAATATGCAAAAACATCTATACCGATATACCTATGTGACTTCACGATGTTACAATAGCTGACGTGGCCTGCTGGAATATAATGTTAAAAGTGACAGCGACACAGAAGCGGAAACGAAAAATGCAAGTCGAAAACGGAGACAGAAAATTAGGAGAAAAAAAAATTGAGGGCGAATAAAGTTCCGAGAATTGAAGGAAAATACTGATTTGCTCAACTCGTTATGAGTGAAAAATTTTTTTTTAAGTTATTTTGTTATTGAGACATTGTTCTTTTTATAACAATACGAAGACACAATTGATGAATTGGTATTATATGATACGTACACCAAATCTTTTGTGCGAGTCGCTATTATTGCAATTTCAGTATGAAAAACTGCGAAGCACACTTTGAATAAATACCAGATAATTCTTTAATATGCTCAGTTTAGCATTTGCAGTTTTCCACGCAAAACATTAGATTTTGCTGCCAAATTCTTATTTTTCTGTATAATAGTGAAACATCATGATTGAAAGAATATCTCGTACATTTTAAGGGAATTTCTGTGAATTTTTTTAATAGGACAAAGTAAAATTCAAATTTATTTTGTATTTTTAACATGTTAGTCAAAGCTAGTTGCGAGAATAAGGTACTCATATTTCTAGGTACAATGTGTATTGAGAGACGAGAATTCTGTGTTTTAATTATCAACCAGCCCACAGATTAAATAGTTCCAATTTATCCATCACAGAAATTATAGACAGTTTATACAAGTACCTAGACGCGTTGCTTCAAGAGAAGGGCAAAGAGAAATTTGCAAAGTGCAAAGCAAAGAAGCTATAAATCTGAAGAATTTGTAAACTGTAACAGTAAATTCTGTTTTTTTAACTATCGTATAGGTTCGAATTGTTGATTCTGCTCAGAGTCTCAAGGATGATGAAATATATGTTTTCAAGATAAAGCTGAAGGCTGGTACAAAATACTCGTAAGGCTTCAATTAATGCTACCAACTCTAAATTAGCTCTCAGCTGTTACGTTATATTCTTTAACAAGAAATCGTTTCGTACCATGAAGCAGTTCTTTCTTGCGTATTTTTATGATGCAGTGCGGGTCAAGTCGTCATTCAGTTTTTGAACGTGTCATGCAATGCTGTATGAATTCCAGTCACGTGTATTATGAGTTTCTAAGCAATTGAATTCCACGAGTCAAAATATGAATCCATCCCATTCTCTGTGTTTTTTTATTTCATTTAATCAGGAAGTAATTAAGCAATATGAATAAATATCTACGTTGTTCATCCTCGGTGAAGAAGAATTTTTTCAGATAAGAAAAGTTTGTAGCGATTAATTCGTGTCATACGGTGAGCTGTTAAAAGTGTAAAGTAAACTACCCAAAAATGAATAGGTTTAATGTTGATTATTTTTTTGGAGAACCTGTAAGGGTAAAAGTTTATGAAACTTGGATATTTTCTTGGGGTCTGTGAATAATGCAAGACTTCGGATATTTCGATTTTTCAAATAATCCAATTCGCTTTCATATGATTCGGAATTCTCGAATCAATCAGTCGATTTGTTGTGTATTTCTGAATGGCAACCATTCGAATTTGTTTATAGTTTAACTTAAAATGTACATACTTCTTTTGATAAATTACATTGAATCCTCTATCAAGACAGAATTTTGAAGATCACGCCTTTTGTTTGCCTACGGACCTTCAAAAGAGGAAAACATTAGAGAATTCAAGATTTCAAATGAATCATTTGAATATTTGAAACCATGCAATTTATCAGAATGATTTAAACTATTTTGAATATTATATTCGAACCATGAGAATTATTCAACAAGTCGAATATTCGATTCGATTTTCGATTAGATTTGTTCATTATTCGCTCTCCCTAGTAGTTTGTTAACGTTCTGAAATCGAATTCTTGATTATCCCGTGAGTACGTAATTATGATAATATTCGTTCAGACTATTGAACTGTCAAAAATTACATAAAATATAGACCGCGTGATGTCGAGCGACTGACGTTATCTTCTGATTATTATTCTTCGTCTTGAATTACATAAAGGTAGACCAGATTCAAAGTTCTTACAGTTTTTATTTTCATCCATTTTTTTAGCCGTCCAGTTTTCAGGTCGCAGGTTTCTAACGAATCATTAAATTTGTCAAATCTTGAGATCGCAGGTCTTTTCAATCCCGCGAGTCGACGCACGCTGGAGTCCGCGAACGGAAAGAACAGCGGAGAACCGGCGAAGTCCGTAGGGAGGTTGGAATGGATCGAATCTCCGGAGGTAGAGACGTGACCGCGGACATGGGCCTTATCAGTTCGCGCCGGGCAGCCGGGAAGCGCGGTCCTCGTTGCAAAGAGTCGGAAGAAGACGGAAAACGTGAGAGGGCGCCAAACGCCGTGCTTTTTTGAATTTGTGCTCATGTCATTCTCCCTGTTCGTTGTTGTTCTTGCCTAATTTTCTCCTTGGTGAAAGTGAGAGAAGATAATTAAAGAGTTGTAAAACAGAGATTTTCTCTTCTAATCGAACCGTTGACAGCGTCTTGTCAATGTAAGTGTGTATATCAGTACGTACCTACTTTACATTTTTCCATCATAAGTAGCATATACCGTTTGTCTCGACTTGAATCATGAATGAACTAGGCGCATGAAAGGAAAAAGGTGTTTGGGTATGATACACGTAAGAAAAAAGAATCTGATCTGTCAAGTAAAACCTTTTCGAATGAATTGTGTCGAAATAAGTTACAATAAATTACTTTAATAAATTTAAAACGTAATATCGGGTACCAAATTCTAGGAAAAGTTTGAGAATTGGGAACCGTCTTCAAGTTCGGAAAATAACTTGATCGTGCCTGAAAATGAATCACTATCGTTGACCTATGCAGAAAGTGTCACGTACTTTCTGACCACGAATAATAATTTCGCGGTTGTAATTGATCCCGTTGTATCCGAACAGATATCAATATATACCTCCCTGATCCGAACTGACAGCTAAATTTGCTCGAGCGTTATGAGAAGCAAGTGCAGCGTATGTCGTGTCACTGGTCGGTGGTCAGCGAGTGAAACGATCGGCTTCAGTTTCTATAAACCGTATTAGTTATATCAGTGTATTTCTTGTTAGCCATAATGTTCGTGTACCGTCGAGTACTTGATTCTCATTGTATTCGGATATAAACAAGATTTGCGTAGTCTTCAAAATCTCGATGGGTACCTGTACAATATGTATTACCTCACTTATGATGGTGCCACACCGAGTAAAATTTATAGCTGTGCTTACTTTACAGTTTTTAACTACATAGAATTTTTAACACAACTGATAAATATATTTTTCAGTACCTACAAAATGAAACGAGACGAGTTTTTGTAGATTTAATTAGAAACATCTTACAACACGTGTTATTATTCTCCTTTATCACGATCAATTATACTATATTTGCTTGTAACTATTGTGATAATTTTATGTTTGTGAAACGATAAATTAATGTTTGGGCTATATTTGATTGGAATAATTTAGCAAACTAAACTGATTTAACGTCGCGATAATCAGAAAATATACTAGTAGTGACAACAATAGTAAACAGTTACTAGTACCACACTTGCTATAATTTTGCATTAACTTAACAATCGAAATTTTTTTCAATGCACTATCAGCAAACCAATGTAGTGAATATTGTATGTGATGTGATGTTTTCGGTCTCGGAGAAAAAATATATATATAATTTATTCGAACAGGTTCGAAACTTTTGGAGCATTTTTTCATACGTTCGTTCCATAATATCAGTGTACATGTAATACTTGATGTCAGAGGTTGATATTGCAGACAATTCGTGAAATTTTGTTTTAGTTTGGTAAATTATTGTACGACTTGACCGATAAAATTTTCTTCGATTATTCGACTATGAAAATTACGGACAAGTTTCTTCTTTTATCTTATACTTGTCCGCAAACATATGACTATATTATCGTAGCTTCTTGCGGTTTGCAAATTCGAAAGACACTGCCGCACTCTGAGTTAAGTTTGTTGATACAGGAGAGAAGAACGAGGCAGTATATATATTATATATTTCATCGCAGTATGAATACTTTGAAAAAGTAAGATATACAAAGACTTTGAGTACCTACACTCGGCTAAATTTTTTACTCTATCATTCCCTTCGTAGTGAGAATCTGATATTCCCCATAAGCGGAAACGTTATCAGATTCATTTATTTTTTAACATAAACGCTTCCAATTTTCTCTACCAAATGAAATACATGCGTATAAAAACATTCCCCCGATGACGTGGTATAAAATGCGACGAGGCTGAAGCTAGCAGACGGAATAGCAGCCAAACTTGGTGAAAATGGAGTGTGAACCAAAATGTGAACGAAGGTTTAATAAAAAAATTTTGATAATGTGACGAAAGTGTGACAGAAGTCTTTGGTAAGATGTGATGGAAATGTAAATTGGAACAAGGAAGGTGTGACAAGATGCGCAGGCAGAAGTGTGCACGAAGTGTACCCAACTACTGTAGGAACTGTGCATGGTATGTGCACGTTGAGAGACTGTTTATTTGAATAAACGATAGAAAAATATCAATGTTTAATATGTTTTCGTTCGAAAGTAAATGTCAGCAAAAAAATGGTATGAGAGTCGAGATCTTCATAAACACGTCGAATCCGATACATGATATAGTTAGACACATACACCCCACCACAATTCACGCAATAATACAATGCTGAAATCTTTGTGTAGTGTATCTGTAGTGTAAACTAAGATTGAAAAGTTCACCTAGTTTGAACCTTCTCGGACCTACCGTTATCGTGAAATGCCACATCAAAGTTTATCATTCCGACCTAATTGAGGTTTAAACGCGAATTGTTTTCGTTTTGATATCGGCGTAAAAAAATTATGAAAAATAGGTATCTTATGTGAAAAATTCTTACCTATCCAAATGTGCTATTCATGTTCCGTACATATTATTCATTTCTGGATAACTTTTCAAAATCAATCTCAAAAACACGTTTTTAGAACAAAACCGCATTTTTCAGACGCCACCAAAATTTAACTTACTTTTGACTTTCTCATGTGAATGCTGAGATTTTTTCAGTAGGGAACCCAAATTTTTAGAGTGGAATGGACATGGGATCTCTCACGTAAGCTTCGTTCAATTCATACAGGTCTCTTACTAATGTGTACTCTCTTTTCGGAATTCAACGAACTATTTTTATTTCTGGTTTTTGTAAGACTTACTTTAGCAATTCACAATCAAAAGAAATAAAAATATTCCGTTGAATTCGGACCAGAGAGTATTATTAAGAGACCTTTGTCAATTGATCGTAGCTCACGTGAGATCCTATGACGCCGCACTCTGAAAATTTGAGTTCCCTACTGAAAAAATCTCAGCTTCCACATGAAAAACTCAAAAGTAAGATAAGTTTTGGTGTGGTAGAATAAAGCGGTTTTTTGACGAAAAACATTGTTTTTAAGATTGGTTGCGAAACGTTATCCAAAAATGTATAACACATTTGGAAAGGTAAGAATTTTTCACGTACGATATCTATTTTTTCATAATTTTTTCATGCCGATAACGATACGAAAACAATTTGTGCTTAAACTTCAATTAGATCGAAATGATAAACTTCGATGTGACATTTCTCGCGAACGGTAAGTCCGAGAAGGTTCAAACTCGGTGAACTTTTCAATCTTAGTACATACAACAGAGAGTAAAAATTTTAGACAAATTGATTTTTTGACGCCCCGTTCATTTGTTCATAATTAGTGGACTGGCCCATATACTATACACTTATATCTCACGCTCGCACCTATTACAGAAATATACATACACCTAAGTTGCCCTAAAATTTTCTTATACACCACACTTTGAAATATTCTGCCGCCTGTGAGAAAAGAGTATCCAATCTTATTCTCCGAATAATTCTTTGAAAAACCGATTTAAAAAAATTCTATTTGGAAGGTGTAATTTGTTTTTAAAAGTTGAACTTATAGAGAATAAAAAAAAATCTAAAAACATTTTTTATATCATTTTCTTGCACTATTTTATACGATAAAGATCAGAAATGTGACTGGAATGTGTGAAATAGCTGACACTAAATTTACTGGGAATGTGAGCTAATGTTCTTCGGGTAGACTTCCAGTACATGTGTACCGGGTGTGCGCAAAGTGTGTGGAAGTGGTCAAAGTTCAAAATGTTCGCAAATGTGACGAATCACTTCATGAAGCGTGCGGACACTTCCCAAACACCTCTTGGACATTTTATTGCACATTCCATTTTCGCCAGGGCAACTTTATAATGTTTACTTGAATAAGGTAGTGAAGTCTGAAAATTAAAATTTCGTGAACCACCTTGAACCCTCAATACTTTTATAGAATTATGAGAACAAAACTGAACTCCATTTTTCTATTTTCAAAGAGTTTAACAAATCTGGCTGCTAGCTTCAGCTTCATTAATATGCGATATAGAAATTAATGGCGTCTTAATGGAAATGCGATAAATTGATTGCTTTATCAAGTTGTACCGATGTATTCTCTGCTTGCACCGAAATAAAATACGAACCATGTGTTTCAGTATAGAAGCTATACCATTTTTTGCGATGTAGGATCTACAGTATTGGCTTATAAAACCTGGTTGACAAATGAAAGAATACTTATTTCACATTTTCACCTCATGTGCGCAGTTTACCAAAAAATTTATTTCCAAATATCGGGCGATTCAATAAAAAATGTTACTATTTCGTTCGATCATTCCTATCCTGAATACCTATAAAATTATCCTGCAAATGAATTCGCAGCACTGTAATTAAAATGTCCAAACTGTGAATCGTGTTTTTGGTTTTAAGTGAAGGAATGCATCTCTAGATAAACTGCATTCACAGGTAGAATAGTCACAATCTCAAATCTGTATTGTTCCTTACCTCGACTCTCTAAGAGAGAAAAGAGTTCTCTCTTATCTCACTATCATAGTTACATTAGTCCAAGGTAAACAACTTCTTGTGCATAGTTTCAGAGCTTCGTATAAGAAGACTTACAATTTGCCCCATACCCGTGTACTTAATTCATTTCTCAACCTCGTATACGTCAAGTTTCAGTTTTGGAATGCCGCCAAAAAGTATGAAAATTTATCCGCATCTTACAGAAACATCATCATTTCTCATATCTAACCCGCATACCGCGGGATTTGAAGGAGAGCCCCTAAAAATAAATTTTTGTAACGAACTTAAATTTTTTCAACATTAAAACTTGTTTTTCGATGTAATTATGATTTTCCACCTGCGTCTGAGATAACACTTCAACAGTTTCCGTTATGTCAGAATCTTAATGAACTGAAGTCTTATGATTTCGTTAATAGAGAAATGAAAAGTGATTAGTTTACAATCTTAACAAGATCTGTTTATAATGCGAGTTTACCGAAGAATGGAATATTATTATATCTTAGCCCCAGTGAAAATATAAGTGTGTCATACTAATAGGGATGTGCGATTAATCGATTAGGCGTTGATTTTGATCACGCATATTTGCAATTAATCGATTAAGCGTAAACTCCAATTAAGTTTTTTTTTTTAATCGATTGATGAATCGATTGATCGAAAAAATGATTATTTCAAAGATTGATTAATCGGAAGAATTGCTTAATTAAATACTCGTGAAAACGTATTAAACGGAAATGTTGATTCACAGATTAATTGAAGTAATAAGTACTTGACGTCATGCAAACAGACCCGTAAAATCAACACAGTATCAACCTGGAAAAAATAATAACTAACAATATTGTACTTATTATAAATTAAAATAATTTTTTCCCGTTTTATGAGGACAAATTGAATTTATCTGACTAACGAAATGATCCCAGCATTTGTTTTAGTATGCAACATTAAATTATTATTGCTTTATCGAGCACTACACTTTAAACGGAGTGACCGTCATTTTTCTCAAAATTACGTGATTAGTCGAGTTCGCAAAAGTGTACTGTATATTTACAAATTCAATTTAATAGATATGATTACGATTTCACTTCGTTAGAATTTAAAATGTTTGTTCAGTTGTCTATTGATCAAAATTTGATAGAGTTTCGAACAGATTTTTGGTTGGGTATAAGATTATTAGATATCTAATCATTACATGGTTGAGACTCGTTTGTTAGGTAGTTGTTGACGGTTTGAAAGATTTATGTTTACTGACTTTCGTTAGTTGATCAATGGAAGAGTTTAGAAGTATTTTAGAAATGTTGAAGGGGGAAGAAGTATGACATAAGTAATTTTTAGTTCATCGGATTGGTTAACGACATTGTTTATTGAAAGCAGTGGAAATATTGGAGGAAATGTTTGTTGCAAGAAAGCGGGAAAACGATAAGGTATATATTTAAAGTTGAACAATACCCGAAAAAAACTACGTTGGGAATCACGTACGAAAATTTTGTGTATCAATTCACTGTCAAAAAATATGTTGTATATTTTAGAAAGATAAAAAACTACGTTGAATACCACGCTGTGTTAAATATCTCGAAGATCGTAGGATTTGAAATTTTCCACGACTTGAAAGTTTCCTCGATTTGAAGGAAACCGAATGAGGTGTCAAACTTTACAATGTAAAGTTGCGGCCATCGTATAGAGAAAGGATAATCTCCATCCAACCGTCAGAATTGGATTTCTTACGTGTTATTAAAATGGCGAATACAAAATGTCAATGCGCGAGCACTAAAAAAAAAAATTGCACGGTGTTTTCCTTTCAGGAAGTTCAATATTACGTTATTAATTACGGTTTCGTAAAGTGGCTAAAAATAAAAAAAATTTTTTTGTGGCTCCCAACTGTACATGTATGATATCCATATGCAAATTACTCGCATATAGAATTTACGGCAGGTGAAGTGCATTTGCGGGGCGGTGAAATGTGAACTTTCAAGTAAGATCTTCTCGTCAACTTTAGTTGCTTTGCAAGCAGTGAGCCGCTGCAATTTACGCCTGACAGACGTTGGTCGCATTACATCAAATGACTCGACATTGCAATAAGCGACAAAATCTTTCGACCATTAGCAAGATCTCTGACAACTTGCAACTGTGAGCTATGACAATAGTAGTACATACAAATGAGTTATCTGCGTGACAACATCTGAGCCTCGCCTATAAACGCAGTACGGATATTCATATATGCATTGAAACTTTCTTTACGTTACAATAAATAATTGGGTGCGAGAGCTTGTTAAGATAATTATCAGACAGCGAAATTAGATGTTTTTCGACAAATACCTTAATAGTAAAGTGTGTGTTTACCGTTTAAAGTCGGTAATAAGACTATTTTTTCAATAATACTAGTTGACGCAGCAACCTTATTCATTTTATGACATATGAACTCTGAACCCTCTTTTATCTATGCAGACCACTAGATCGTTAGAAAGGGAGAAGAAAGGGGTGATTTCACCCTCTGTCACAATATCATCAATATGCACACGTAGTATGCCCGTTAAAAATGTGAACTGACGTACAGCTTGTTGAATATCTATTTGTTAGTTTGATAGGATTGCAGAGGGGGGATATAAGTTTAGTACTATGTTTTTTAGTGGTTTTAATCAATTTTTTTGACAAGAAAGGAATGTATATAACTTATCGAAACTTTAAGAACATTTTGTACATGTATTCGAGTAAATATTGTAATTTTTTTGTAGCATTTAGTTGGAAAATATGGAAGATATCAGCTGCCACCCATTGGAGATCACCATCAAAAATAGCTGTTTGTGTACATTTTGAAGGCCACAGTTTTCATCTGAAATCAACAAGGTTTCAAATTTACTTTAAGGACATGTCTTTCTTGTTTTTGC
The DNA here is from genome assembly GCF_021901455.1 of Neodiprion lecontei. Classification (NCBI taxonomy): domain Eukaryota; kingdom Metazoa; phylum Arthropoda; class Insecta; order Hymenoptera; family Diprionidae; genus Neodiprion; species Neodiprion lecontei. The sequence goes on from NC_060262.1 coordinate 18,301,166, forward strand.
TGAACAGTAAAGATCTGCAGCCGAATATAACGGATACTAGAAGTTATTATATATTAACCTTTGTTTTCAAATTTTCATCAGTTCCTTTCATTGGGAAAAGTATAGACTAAAGTGTTTTTGGTTTGAAAAAGTTTTATCTGTCCGAATTTGAATTTTATTTCACGGTATATCCTTAGAAAGTGTAAAAAATAAACAATTTTTATCACAGTTTGATCCACGTGCACTGTATGGAGGCCTAAACATTAAATTGTTCTTATTTTTTTGTTTCAACAATTACACATTTGGACGGGTGTCCTGAAATTTTCAGAGTGGATTGAGATTGGGATCACAATTAAATTGGTATAAGTACTCCAGAGATCTCAATTTTTTGGAATAATTTTTTTTGTTCAGTGAAAAAAAATTATTATTCTTGCGATTCAAAAAGTAAACATTTAAGGTTACATCCTGAAGTTCTTTCAGTTCGATGAAACATGGTAGCATGCTTGAATCCGTGTGAATGGTTCAGAGATACAAAAAATATTCAGAAAATTATAGACCCCTGGAATATTTATATTGATTTGACATTAATAATGACACCGGTTTCGATCTAGTATAAAAACTTGAGGGTTCACTGAAAAAAATGTGTACTTTTTGAAACAGAAAATACAAACAATCATTTTTTTAGCCCTTTCCGTGTACATGATTCAAAATGTCAAAAAAGTCTTTCCTGATCCACGCTTCCTTAAATTGGATTTCAGATTCGGTACTATTAGAATTTTTTACATATAAAACACATTACATAAGTTATATTTCTTTTTGTGAAAGGAAGTGCTTAAAATTCAACAATAGAGATCCAATTCAAAAAAGTGATCAAATAAAATTGATCACCCGCAAACGGTGAGGTCTAGAAACCTACAAATTGCAGGATTTTCATATCTTACAATTAGTGTACATTATAAAATATCTTAATTACAGTAAATCCTAAATTTTTACCTTCAAAAGCTAGGCGAAGGTTCACGGATTGGTCCATCATTCATATGTATAAGGAACGGAAGATTCGGATACGTGCAGAATCTTTTTAACGGCTGCTTTGCTGAACATATACAGAAAAGGAAGTACCCAAGTAGAAATTGACGTCAGACGTCGGCCAGGCCCTGCGCAGGCTTGCCTGATAGTCGAGTCAAGATAGGTAAAAAGTCGACATTCAATTTCCTACAACTTTGGTTCTCGAGCTTTTTTTCAAAAAATGGATCTTTTTCGAATTAAACCTGAAAATAGCGGCAAAGTAAAACTATTGTATTATCTTGTTTATTTTTGACGTTAGGGCATAAATGAACATAAATAAACTTGTAGAGAATTAAATTTTCAACAATTTTGGTCTCCACCTTTTTTTTGCTACAGTCAATATTTAAGGTAGTAGTACGCCAACGGCAAAGAAAAAGAGGCATTTATGCCTTAAAGTCAGAAATAAACAAGATAATACAATAGTTTTATTTCGCCGCTATTTTCAGGTTTAATTCGAAAATTGAATTTCCTACAACTTTTGTCTTTACCATTTTTCCTTCAAATTGAAAATGGCTGAGTTATTCAAGAAAAACTATTTTTCATAAAATTCAAGATGGCGGCGATAGCATGGGGCCAATTTGGTCGACTTTTGGATTGAGGACTCCCAGTGACCCTCCCCCCCAACGATTGAACCAAGAAAAAATGAAAATGGAATTAATGCAAAGTGAAAACCTATCTTGACTGGACTATGACTGCCTGATCAAGCTGAAGTCAGGCTACCTGATCCTGAGGCCCTTGATCACGAATGTAACGCAATGTTCTAGAATCGCCTGAATAGGCTATATTGGTCGGGCCCTTATTAGATTCAAGGCTAGGCTTTCTGATCAAGCTCTCATTGGATTCACTGATCCAGATCCTGGATTCCTAATCAAGCGTTGATCAGAACTAGATTAGTGCTTCACCAGGTCTTTATCAGGGCAGGTTAAGACACTACGTGATTAAGGCTCTGGCGACGATTATACAGATTTATTGATTTTTGAAATAACGTGACAAATTATTTAGTTTTATACAGATGCGAAGTTAAGGCTACCAAAAAATAAGCAGCTGATATCTGTAGGTAGATATCTAAAAAAAACAACAAGCTGCGAGATGATATTTCGTACAATTTTGTAGGTAGATGGCCACACTTTATCACAAGTCATTTGATACTTTCATCATGAGAACGCCAACGGCTTCCATGACGCCTGGTGGCTACTCGCGGTACTTGCAATGTGTCAGGTTTAGACTGGCTCAGATGAGATGTGCCATAGTAGAGTTGGCTTGACCTGAGCCTGCTGACCAGGGCCAGATCAGGCATGTCGTACTCGGAAATGCCTGATATTATCCTGACTAGGACAACATCAAGTGCGCCTCAGTGATATGATGTCTGATGACAACCTGACAGAGGGCCCAACATGCACGCCTTAGTAAGGGTTGCCTGAGGCCAACTTGGCCAGGGCTGCGACAGGCGCAACTTACTCAAAAATATCAGGAACGCCTCAGCCTTACCTAACCAGGGGCCTAGCAGGCACGCCTGAGTAAAAGGTGCCTGAGGCCAACTTGGCCCAGGGCCATACCAGGTGTAACTTAGTAACGTGTGCCTGAGCCTATCTTGACCAGGGCCTGATGGAACCTCGAATTTCCACTCGGGTAGTTATAAGAATCACTCTAAGCATGAAAGTAATAGTTTAGACTTACCTCCGATTACTTATGTCTATAGTGACCAGAAGTTTATTGGATTTGGCAATATCTCAAGAATGAATGAACAGATTTGTATGATTATTATCTGAATCAACATGGGTCGGTCTAACTTAGAACTGACCAGATTCTGAGAAAAATCGACCAAGTTAACCTCTGAGCTTCTTAATTTGAAAAAATGAAAAAATGTACATACTTTCGACTTAATTCTTATATTTTCGTAAGTAATCGAAATAGCGGTAAGTTTTAGAGTTCATCCTTTCAGGTCCGTCGACTTTCCTTGTTATGATGCTGACTTTGTTACTCGTCTTCGAAATGAAATAACTCTTCTAATTGATTTTAACGAAACCATTTCATTTCATTGATTTTTGTAGAACCGGAACGAGTAGGTCAGATAATTATCACTACTTACACTAAGTGAAGACAATAACTACGTTTCGAATATTTAATAATTTTGATTATCCTCGTAGGCTTTTTTATTATATGCATTGTGATCTCGATTTCGAATGAACAGATACATCTAAAGCACTCTGCGACTGTGAGGTATCTACTAATGAGTAAGGATTTGAATACACCACTTTTTTTTAAACATTAAGCACTAATTAAAATTCTAGTGACTACGAAGGCCTCATTGTCAGTTAACTAGCAAAAATAGCTTCCGTATCATAATATATTCGCTTAGTGGAGGTACCTAAATATGTGGGGCCTATTATCTCAACCTATTACACGGACCGCATTTTTCTAAAGTAATGGTCGTGGTTCTTTATGCTTAACCTGATGTTGGATATACTTAAACACGCGCAACGGTATTAAAAAGATGAATCACATAACCCAAGGGGTATTTCACTCAAGCGATCATGGTATCAATATCAGTCGAAATTATTTTTAATCACCGAAATCACACTGAACTTAGTAATATTAAAATAAATTTCTGCATTAGTAATGATGGTAGTCATGAGAAATCATTTAGGATTACGAAAATCACTCTCTAATCTTAAGACATCATATGAAATGTTAGAAATCATATGGAATTTTAGAAATCGTAAGATATCACGTAGTCAAAGTAAAATTATTTGTCGAGTAATCTATTGTGATCACTCTGTAAATGTGCGTTAGCATGAAATATGTGATCATGGTATCAACTTTTGTTCCTCTTTTTATAAATTGTGGCACTTCAATGCCTTTCCAGTTACATCAAATATTCATTGGATAGATTAACCAATATTTATTTAAATTTAAATAAGATTATTAGTCTTTAACAGGCTGCTTATTTGTGTTGACCAAAGTATGAATGTAGCGAAGTCAATTGGATCATCATTGATCCAAACAAATTTATTCCATTCAGTTAAACCCCGTTAAATTACACAAAATAAGGCGATGCTTGATTGGACGAGTTACACAATCGGGGTCACATTCAGTCCTAATTTGGCAGCAAATATACAGGTCCTGATTTTCAATGGTTCATTAACAATGTTTGCTAGGTAGAGAAAAATGCAGAGAAGAATTCTAAGTTTTTATAACATTTTTCCCACAACTGTAGAAAAATACCTCAATTATTTGAAAACTTTCGACTAAACCATTCACACGAAATAAAACGAGAAAATTGACATTTTATGCATGGGTATTTACGTGATACGTAACGAAATATGGAGTTTTTAATTGAAAATAATTTGTTAAAAAGGTGAAAGCTGAATCAAAAAACAATTGAAACTGCAGAAAACATACTCCGAAATCGAATAAAACATTTTTGAAACGCTTTGTTTACATCGTTTATGAGTAATCAACACAAACGTAAGAAGGTTCTTTGGAAAACTGTAGCATTCAAAACTGTTTTGCCATGAACGTCCGGTACAGTAGGTATTAAACTTTGTCGGCGGAAAAAGTTGAACATATGTACTACAACTGATGAACAGAAACGGGAAGTTGCAAGATACTTCGATAACATACTTTAATGTTCGGTGAAAAATGTATACTTTCACATAAAACTAGTAATATTTATATTACTAAACATTGGAAGAAATCAACTAAGTTGTGTCATCGTGAAGGTGAATGTAAGAGAGTCGGTATTCGTTAAACGCCGTTGTACAGTCAGATATCACGTATTTCCATTATCATCAAATCCTATTTATCACTGACGTCAAAGTGCCGTAGATAGCATAATTCTACATGCAATTTCCAACAAAAATGTGCCAACTTTTTTAGTTCATTGTAGAATAACGCAAACAAAGGTATTTCTACGATTAACCCTAGTCATTTACACCTAGGGAAACTTCCACATTCCTTACGCGGGATTACCCAGACTCCAGCCAACTTTGGAATTTTTTACTGTACACAACAATACGTTATGTTCAATTATGACTTGAGCAAAAATCTAAAACAAAATTTAAGAATTTGTAAATACACTCCAATCTTAGTTTCAACAAAAAACGATGAAGGATGTGGGAGCAATTCTTGAAGCAAAAAAAGTAAAACAATATGCGATACATACATGGGGTCTCTGAGGCGCCAAAGTTTTTTCAATCATTCTTCATTTTACTTGCACAAGCAACCCTGATTCTACCACGCTGACTTTAAAATTGTACGTTAAAGTAGGTTCTGCGGTCGACTGGACCCCATGTCAGTGACTGGGATTAATGGTAATTGAATTACACTAAAATACATTTTTTAGTACTATTGTTGCGTGAAATAAATTGTTTTCGCAATAATCTGGTTGGGCATTTTACGTAGAATTGCACTAACAGTAACCACATCGGGTCAACGATGTGTAGGCTCTGGTAAATGCCAAAATAAGTCAATTCTGACTCGATCGGTAAAGACTGACTATAGCATCCCCTTAAGAAGATCTCATAGTCGTACTCATCCGCCTGCGGAATGGCCGGATGCAAAATTATCGAATCACACCCAAGCGGAGTGTTAGAATAAATTTGAGTTCTGGCATTTAACAATTTAAAACTAAAAACAATATCTAAATTGGTTACTGACGAAAGAAATTTGAGTTTTATTGTTGTGCATTAGAAAAATTTGAAAATCTGCATTCTTGGTAATTTATTCAGAAGTATTGATCACATTTAAATTTGGGTTGATTGTCGTGATTGTAAGATATCGGGTTAATCTAGAATGAAGTAATAAAATGAAACATTCTCTCACCATTCAACAATTGCTACATCGTATAGAATAACGGATAGCGCTTGTTATATTATAAATCTAGAATTAGTTGCATTGTTTTCACCACCTTACCGACAGAGCAAATAAGTTTTTAAAAAATTTTGGTCCAGTTCTATAACAAGTGTCATTTTTTGAATTGTAAATGACTGAAGAACAGAAGAAAATTAATTTTATTATTTTATTGAATAATGCAAAAACCCTTAACGTGCCTAAGTATTAGTCGTAATTACTGAGCTTAAGTTTCAGTTTCCGCCACTAGATGGCGCTGACAAAGACTGTACAATCTATAGACTTAAAAATACAAACGGGCATTCTCGTGTTTTGTTATCTTCCCTTGCAGTAACAGATATCTGCAGCTCATATTACTGTCGAGCATTTTCTCCAAGACCCAACGCAGTACTTGGCATTTAACACAATACTTTTTTGGGTTGAATTAATTAAAAATAATTCATCTAATTCAATTGATGTTATTTATTTCATATAATTTTTTTTATTCCAGATAAATTTCTTTAATTCAACTTGATTCATTTCGATTCACAAATTTAAATTTTGTTCTCGATAATTAACTCGATTTCAAGTGAGTTTAAAAAAATTTCTATCCAGTCGTTCGTATTTCCTGTTAATTCGACTAAATTTTTTTTAATTCAACTTATTATTTTTACTTTAATTTCATTTTTTTCTCTGTAAACAGATAATTCTGACATGAATCGAAATTAATTTAAATCAACTTGGGGTAATTTTTAAGAATTTATTTAATTCTCATTAATTCAGATGAATTGTAATTAATCCACAAACCTATTGACACATCGCTTAATAGTGAGTTATTTCCCCCTCGGCTAGCTCATCGTTTGAAACTTCGCTAACATAATAAACACATCAACTGCTGTCGTAATAACGGAATCGTTCACGGTAAATTCACAAAGTACTACCTCGTTATGAGAGAGTGTTCGGGCGGTTAGGGGAATAGGAGTCTAAGAAATTCGTCGCCGGAGCGTTCCCCACTACTGCCTGCAGAACCCGGGGATCACCCGTGAGTGAGCGAGCGTGTCGATGATCACCACTCCTCGTTGCAAGAGAATCACAGTTCTGTGTAAACGAATTCGGTGTCTAAACACGTATGATTGAACGCAATTGCTTATAACAAGTCCGCGCCACAGTTGGGGGACGTCAGGTAGACAGTTAGGGTGGGGGAAGTTATAAAACTCGGTTAAGCGGAACGAAGGGGAACTTCTCTCATAACGAGGTAGTACTGTATATCGATTCACAAAATCTTCTGAAACCATGAGATAAACAAAACTTGTGATTATGTACGCTGGTTCCTTAGAGTTCGAAAAGTGGTTTTTATTTCCTGAGGAAAGTTCATAGCTTCTAAATTGAATTCGGCCCCATAATGAAGTTTCTATACGTTTTTCTTCACTAATAAAAGATTATTCTCTGAAATGATTAGCTAAAAATGACGTTTGGCTTTTGATACTGTTACGTCCCAGCCGATAATTATGGCTGCACCCTCTCTGTATCGTAACCTACCGACGTGCAATTATCATAAGAAAGCACACATGCTCATACCATAGCCTTTAAGAACCATATAGATAAAGATTTAGTTATCATCTTGGTGTGCAATGGTCTCGCACCGACAATCGTTCATGTATCATTTTCATTTCTTTATTTTATATCTTCAATTCCAACTCAGGCTCGCGAACTCTCAATGACCAAACTTAAGGAACGTGAGAGAAGACAAGACGAGCAGTTCACAAAGTATCATTCTTAGAATTCAAATTGCATTCTTACAACTAACTATCTTGTCAGCATTGCACCGATTGGCTTCTTCAAGACCAATCGTCTTGCACTGAAGTAGCCAAAAACCAATCAGGAGTCTCTTCCAGACCTCCCACTATTCAAGGTCCTTTTCGAACTAGACAGTTGCAAATTAGAATCACTTCAAACATCGGCAGAAACAGAATCAATTTAGATGTCGGACCATTGCACACCTCGAAATCAAAAACGTCAATTATCATTCTGTCATAGAGCACTCATCGTCAGAAGCTTCGAACTTTAGAACAGCTAACCAAGTGAATAACACCAAAAACCCATACCTCGAAAACCAGTTAACGAACATATTATATTTAATAAACGTGTATTTTGAATTAAAGTGTGTGTAGAGCGAGTTATTTCAATCACGCATAGTGTTAGTTGGCACGACCCACAACAAAATTCCAAACCAAGACAGGCTGCCCGAGAAATTGTAAAGGATTTTTCGGGATGTTCTTCCCAGAACGTAACAATACATCTGAAAAACTATGGTGTTTCTGGCATTTTATAAAGTTTGAGCGCTACTGTATCGTTTTACATATTATAATTTTAAAACTTACTAAACGCTGAGGCTTTTGCAGTTTCAACTTTGCTTCGGTTGATCCGTATTTCGAATTACACTGTTATAAACTTGGACATTGTTGATTTTTTAATATATTTCCGCTAGTGCTGATGTTTAAACATCTTCTTACGAACTGACGAAATCGTTTCACAAAGTTTGAACCGGTTCTGCAAGGGTGTGAGTTTTGGTTAGGTCGATTACACGTAGAATGCCCCATAAAAAATCACACTATGAGATTTCTCCTAAGAAACGTGTAATCTAGCACTCCGATAATTATTGATTGAATTGTGGGTTAATGTCAAGTCAGAACAAAGTAATTAATACCTAAATAAATAACGACCATATTCTCGACAGCAGCGCCCTCTCAGTACGAATGCATCAATGCAATATAATGCGAGATGTAATGCGTACTTGGCAACAGGGGATTGAATATGCTGACCGTGTTTCCGGGTAGGCGTAATTCCGTGATCACTTTCTGAAAGGTTGCGCAACTTTAGGGTGACTCACATATGAGAACACGAGCGATGAGTCATCACCTTCCAGAAAATTCTTACGATTTTAGAATGTACTCAGTCAACAAGTTTCACAATTTTCAGGGAAATACCACGATAGCGGAATTTTAGATGATTTCGTGCTTGGACCGTAGCTGTGTCGAGTGACGAAGTCGACATAAATAGCAATAGTAGAATATTTGTGCAGAGAATGAATTCCCGATGCGGCAAACAACGCGAAACGCAACAGGTCACGCGACAGCGACAAACGAAACAAACGAATATGCCGCTCGACCGTCATTGCAAACTGTTGTTTTTAGCATTGTTTGTCGCTCTAGGCAGTCTCGGGGCTACAAAATTATAGAATGAGTACCCAGGCGTTATGGGTGGGAATCAGTACCCACATATAGGTATTTCTTTGTTGCGAAAAGTGATTCCGTTGTCTTCAATAGCCGTAGTTCATTCATTAAGCATTTAACAACAACACAGCTGCTGAATATCAGCGAAATTTGATTCAGACCGCGTTAAGATTCTTGCCTTATCAAGATTCGCGGCAACGAATCGCCGCCAAATACTCGTAGGCCGGCGAGCGCTATACGATCACATTGTGCTGACTCTAAACGAAATATTTTGTAGGGCTGTACCATTTGCATATTATATGCTTGGAAGTTTTAAAAATTGTTTCGACCAACATATTTCAGCATTGGCTATCATTTCTATTCGCCACCCCCATTTTGGTATGTAAACAATCATCCGGTTGAAATGATATGGTCTTTTGCCTGACTCAAGTTGTAAATTTAGTTTTTACCGAAAAAACATGTTTCAGAAATTATGAATTTTTAATTCAAGTTTAATAAGTACATTACACTAGACGACTATTTTCCATCTAGGATGCATTTGGAAAATCATTATTTTCACGTTTGATGAGAAAAATTGGGTAAGAAATTGAAATTCTCGTGATATTTTTATTTCATTTTCAAAATTTGAATCATTCATTTGTCACGGGATAAATGTCTAGTTCGAATGAGCAGTTACGGAACTAGTTTTGTGCCCAACCGAGATGTTAACTCAAACACCTGTTGGGTTCATATTTCCGGTGTGGTGGTGCAGGCTTAACGCAGGTATTAGGTTCGACCTCGTCGATTTGGAAACGTTAGTTATACTCTCAAAGTCAGTTTAAGAAAACGCCAAGGGGATCGATGCTGAGAAAGATAAATAGCTATGTAACTAATCATAAGTCATTATTCATGCTGGGCATACACAATGCTGCGTGTGGAATTGTTGAATTGCACAAAGTGGATTTTGGGGGTTCGATTATGAATGTTTGGGATCGTGATTTCGAAGATCGAATTGAAATTAACTTGCTAAATTTGGGAGATGAATATTGAAGTTGCTTTGACGAAAGTTATGTTAAAAGTATACTTATTGTATAATGAAATAGAAGTGATGCGGAGACAAAGTGTTCGAATCCAGGAAAAGTGTAAGAATTCAGAATAGTGGGGGAATACATAGTGCTGAGTAGGTAAAATTACTAGTGTCGTGGGCACTCAAGGTTTTACATTTATCTGATTGTTCGCATGCACAGAGCAGTATGGAAATATGAGGACAGGGGAAAGATGATATGCGTCTTAAGAAGGTGTCCTGGTCGATTTGAACGTCGACGTATATATCTCCAAGTATCGTTCACGTATCTCAACCGGGAAAAAAGACTTAACAGCCCCATTCTATACGCAATTCCAAACAAAAACACTACAACAAATTTTCATATAACGCAGAAGTAAAAAAATGACACGGATTATATGAAATCGCAATAGTAAATTCGTACAATTCATCAGATTTTTTCATTTCTGCGTCAAATGAAAATGGGTTTGAGTGTTTTTGTCCAGAATTGCGTATAAGATGGGGCTTAAAACCTTTCTTCGCTTTTCAGATACAAGGACTTCGATATTTGAAGATATATACGTCAACGTCGAAATCGACCAGGGCGCCCCCTTAAGAGAAATTCGAGAAAGCTAGTAAAGCGAAGGTGATGAGGTAGATGGAAAAAAAATTTGGTTATAAAGCCAGACGTAATAGATGTATAAATAATTTAATTTTCAGAGGGTAAACCGTAATAACATCACGGTTGGGTGTGGATACGGTCACAATCATCAACCCCGTAACACCAATGGGTAGACGTTTTTTTTTTTGTGAAATTTTATACATGGGATTTGTTCGGTTGATTATAAACATAAAATTGTGAATAAAAATATTAAAATAAATTATAATAGCAAAATTTAGTTCACAATTCTATCTGAACCAGATCATTCGTTGAAAAGGATTTTTGTTCCATTTCGGTGAAATATTTTCGAAGAAACATGAAAAAAATTATTTTCACGTTCCATGCATTTAAAAATCCAATCCGTGGAGTTGCTTGACGTAAACCTCATGATGCAACATTATTTTCGAAAGTAGGTGACGCGTATGATGTTTAGTAGTTGAAAATACTTTTTTTTATTGTAGATTACTACTTTGACGATTTTGTATAGGATAATAGTGTGTGGCATAATTTTGTGTAAGATAGGTCTGTACAGCATCTGTGTGTACTCAACAAATTCACCAAGTGTCGGTGAAATATTTTTGTACGGTTGCACCTTTTCGAACTGGTGTATCGGAAAACAATATACGCGACGAATTGATAACCTTCCTCCTTTTGTGAAGTCGGGAAAAAATAAAAATTTTCCGAAAATATTCAAATGCAAATAATATTCTTGAGGTATAGTAACAATAACTTAGGCATTTGCATGTCTATTCCAATTCTCATACTTTCCTTCGCGCTTTTCGGAGAGCTTCATTACTACATCTATGAGGATATTGAAGGAGAACTTGCAATCACAACGAATGTGAAAAGCAAGGTAAACCAGGGTTTGTTACAAGGGAATTAATAATTTATTTATCTCAGCTCTTAAAGAATCTATATTATACAGTCTAACTGTCACACGTAAAACAAGTAAAATCCAACGAACGCTACTAAAAAAATTATAAATTTATTCTTTACAGTGTCTTGACATCTAATCACTGCATCAGTTCCGTCAAATATTTGAAATTGTTATATAATAATCACAGCAATAATGTACCGATATAAACAACATCCAGCATTTTATACGACATACATGTATATACCTATTAATTTTTAATACCAAAAAGAGTTATAATTATATTCTTACCAAAAAGATGTACAACACTTGTAACGCGCACTGACAAGGAGAGTAGGGAGTTGATGTCGCGAAACGGGTTGTCCTTGCACGTGGTGAAAATTTAAGGCCCCCGATTAACGTGGTTTTTTATTTTCAATCCAATGGGCCGTGGTTGCTCAGATATCGCAATTTGAAATTTTTGTATTTTCGGGCGGGTTTCGGCTCGCGCTTAGAGCATGTGAAATAGGGCAGTTCAGAAACGGGCCATTTTTTCGATTTCGCTCTTTTCCGAGATTCTTGCACTATTTCACTAAAAAATAGCACATGCGAAAATGCTGGGCTGAAAACTTTTTTCACTACTGCCTCAACGACGTTGACATTTCGAGTAAAAAAGCTATTTTCGGGAATTTCAAAATTGAGATATTCGTAAATCCTTCGATGGCTATGTTTTGTATAACGTAACAAAAGTTTATAGCCCATTTTCGAAATTCCAACGCCGTTGAGGCAGTGGTAAAAAAATTTTTTATCCCAGCCGTTTCGCGTGAGTTATTTTTTTATTGAAAAAGTCCAAAAATCTCGGAGAAGAGCAGAGCTAAAAAAAGGGCTTTTCTGAACCTCTCTACTCCAAGTATTTCATCTTTAACCGTTATTGGGTACATTGTAATATTTTTGAAACATTCTGTGGTGTGTCAGACAACTTGTACCAAATTAATCCTCGTATGACTAATAATCTATTTTAAAATACTTAGAATAGTAATTTTAGGAAAGATAATTGAACTGTCGTCAAAATTGATAAATGAAAACGAGAATACGAATCAGAAATAAAAAACACAAAATATTATTTGGGCAATAGAATCGTACATTAATAATAACGCTATAGTACGTATTGCATCACAAATGAGAACGACTGAGAAATACCGATATAAACTCGAAATCGCAGGTCTGTTCGGTTCCACTGTTCGGCACGTGTCGCACACCTATAGCTTACTATTTTGATATAGTGACCTCTTTTTGCGACACGACGTCAATTTGATTCGTATTAACGTATACATCACTAGACGCTCTCATGTGCATGTATTATAATTAATAGATGGCTAAAAAGATGATTCATTAATGCAAGAGTTAGTCTCGTCCAGCATCACTTCCTCTTTTATAAGTACTTTTTGGAAATTATCGATTGCGCCGACAACTCCTTTGCCTAGACCGTAAACTCGGTCGTCCTGAAATCCGAAGAATTTGTCTTCGTGCGTCCAAGAAGTAAAAGCAGCGGATCGAGAACAGTTGACAGTCAAGTTAGGGCCTTCCTCTTCGACAACAATCGCGCCGATGTAACTGGGCGTTGTTATGACTGACAATGAGCCACGGCGATCGCCCGCGCTGTTGTTGTTGTCGTCGTCCTCGCTGTCTTTGCGCTCGATTTTAAGCCTGTAGCTCTTCTCTGTCGAAGGAAAACCGAATTCAGTAGGGTGACACTTCGAGTCGCAAGAATACTTGTAGATACAAAGTAATTCGTCGAAGTTCATTTCGTTACAATCTTCGCTATCTCCGTTCATAATATCGTTGAACTGTTCGTAATCGCATCCAGTCCTTGTTTTTTTCGTTGTCGGGCTCCGTTTACTTTCGTCGATGCAGAAACAACTGTCCTCGTCACTTCCTCGATTGACTTTTTCCAATTTCACCGGCGAGTACCAAGGCACGTCAGGATCTGTTACATCGTCTTTCCACTGTTCGGAGAATCGTAGGTTATCTAAAAAGTCGTCGGCGTCCATACCGCCAGGTCGAAGGTTACGCATCATCATATTCGTGTCGTAAATCGGCTCGAGTGAGCTGAAAGTACTTTGTGCTCTGGTCGTATGATCCAAATTTAGCAGATCTATGGAATTTTCCCTCGCCGTTTGACGTCCGGTACAGTTCCTATCGGGCGGGCCGATTTCTTTCTTGATAAGCAATGCTACATCGGAATTTAAAATAATGTCACCGTAAGCTTCATCGTCCGATGGAGGTACCCTTGGAAAAATGTTCCGGCTGTGTCTGTCGCTCTCATTTTTCTTTGCCGGATGTTGACAACTTTCGTACATTCTGTTCAACCGAAGTTTCAACCTTCGGCAATTTGACTTGCATGCTACCTTCTCGCTACGGCGTATGTGACGCTTTTTTACAGAGAGCCTCGAGATGATTTCGTCGCCGATTCTTAGTACGAGTGTTACCTTTTTCCGATCGTTGGGTGGGTGATATTTTTTATTGTGAAGATCCATATCAGAGACGCACTTGAAGGATTTATCGCAAATTTTACAACGTTCTCCTATAATTACCACCCGGCAATCAGTGATTTTGTTTCTTACCTCATCGCCAATTAATTCTAAATCGCTGGGGCCGGTATCGGTCGTCTCTCTCATCTTGAGGCCCATGAATTTCATGAAATCGAATTTTGATTTGACGCCGGTGGCATCGAGCGGAATAGATTTGCAATGTTCTCTGATATGATCAGCGAAGTCCGAAGCCATGGAAAAAGTTTTGGAACAAAATTTGCACGTTTTAACAGTACAAAAAACACCCTTCTTACCAAACTTTCTGTCCATGTATATTTCGAACTCTGTATCTAATTTTTGCGCTGTAACAATCGGCAGGCGTTTGTAATTCGCAAAGCCAATAACAGACCCAGGTTCGCGAGAATTTTTATTCCCTCGTAATTGCCCGCAGGAGCGCATATGAAATACAAGTTTTCTCTTCAGCCCAAAAACCTTTTTGCACCCGTGGCATATAAATCTCGGGTGTTCTTTTCTCCTGTGATTTACAAATTCTGTAGTTTTCGCGAACAGGATATCACACTCCTTGCAATAAGACATTGTAACGTGGTCAGCTTTTCGAATGTTGTCAAAAATCTTTCAAACGTCACGGTTTGCCCCCCAATCGAAGTGTGTGTCAATAGTTTTTGTATTCACAACTTTGTCAATTCCAAAGTAAAATACTCGACGACTCTGCAAACGAATCCTCGATCTTCGAAAAATATACGTACCCGTTCGCACTACTTTGGCACTAAAAAAAAAATATTCTTAACAATCAGTTCGTCTTTCAAGTGAATTTACTCGGTCTTAAAGCATGATCGCTGTAACGATATAAAAGACCGCAAAGTTTGAGCGGCGAATGCATGCGGCGAAACTATCAAAACTCAGTCCCCGGCGAAACGGAACGGGGCTTATTGTTATTATTTCTGCAGTCGTGACGTCTGACCTCGACCGGCGACCACGAACACTAGACGCGCGACACGGTAAGAAGTGCGCATTCAGAAAACACTCGAGGGTGGGAGGCGTGTATCATAAGCTTTGAGAGGGGAGTGGGAAGCCGCGTAGGCCACGTGACGAATAATCTGTTTCCGTTCTCGATAAGAGATGTCTCTGTCTACCGAACACTTATTAGCCGTTTAGAGTACAAAACACCGATTTCCATTAGCACGACTCTCTTTGCAAAATAACCTGTCTATATCTCGCATCGATTTTTCACCTTGTCGTTGATTGAGATGCACATATGTGTATGTACCTACGGAAATGACGATTCCATGCTC
Organism: Neodiprion lecontei; assembly: GCF_021901455.1. Lineage (NCBI taxonomy): Eukaryota > Metazoa > Arthropoda > Insecta > Hymenoptera > Diprionidae > Neodiprion > Neodiprion lecontei. Next base: position 18,316,652 of record NC_060262.1, read on the forward strand.
CGCTAGGTTGTTCTGTCTACCTTCAAGCTCAAAGACAAGGACGCCGATTTGTTGATTTTACTTATTCAGAGTTGGCTTTTGTATTTTCTTTTTTTCACTTTCAGTTTTTCACGGTCAAGTAATTTGTGACTTTACGCTCGAACCTGTTCGGAAAATATAAAACGCTAATGATGTTCATTTATTAATTTATTATTGACCGAAAAAGACTCGACTAATGCCAAATTATTGTGTGATATACTTGGCTCTCACTTAGACTCGATACGGCAATGAATATATTGTCATAAATTTAACGGACAAATACAAAAAGGAATCAATACCTACATTACAAGTATTCGCAGACTCCGATAATGAGATATTCCATAGTTCGGTGACAATGTATTGTTATCCATAGGGACGATGAACTGAAATCCAACGCCTATAACACTACGTGTACTGCTAGTTCGGCGCCTTCCATTTATGAAGATTTTATTTTGAACGCGCTAAGAAAATTGTCGTTTTTTTCTATTTCAATACTTGTAGAGAGGGATGAAAATGCGGTTAGTATATGTCCGAGAAGAAATGAACGATTGAAATTATTCTCACTACACGTGTAAGTGAATAAGCATACCATGTATAATACGCATTGCACGCCTAACGAAATGTGATGATTATTGAACATAAATATTGAATTTAGTATTTCTCTGTCACCAGATGCCACAATAAGTCGGAGATCTGCTGAGAGTGCTGATTATAACATACATATTTCCTATGCAGCATGTATAGTATTAATACGATAAGCAAGCGTTAAGATATGTACGAACTTGTATGAGGTATTCCACACCATGTCACCTAATCGGTGAAGGTCACCGACGCCGATCTTGGTGTCAATTTTTTTCTCAATTCGTCTATCGAAAAAAAAGAACACGTGTTCGGCCGTTTTTCGATTAGGCCACCTGTGTAGATTTTATGAATTTTCCGATTTTTCAACTTTTTCGAAACAGACTTTTTTCAACTGGCTCTGCAAGAGCTTTCATTCTTTTCACAAAATGATACAAGTATAAAATGTGTCAATAAGTCCGAGCTTTCTGAAAAAAATATTTGAAAATTTTTCCAACCACACAATTCTAAAATTTTTTCGAAAAAAAAAATCAAAATTTTTTGAATTGCGACGGCTTCGATTTTCCTGAAACTTTTTACTTGCATTTGACCAGTTACAATCAAGTTTTCCTCCAAAGGAAATTATGGACTTCCGATTCGTTCGGGAGTTACACCATCATAAGTGCCGAAAAATTGGAAATATTTTACGGAAATCAATCTTAAGGGGGCTTTCCAGTGTGACAGCCCGAAAAATCGCTGTTTTTCGCGATTTTTTTTTTTAAAGAAAAAATAATCTAATCGGTCTGGTTTTTTTTTTGTATATTAATTGGGTATTGAAGAATACAAAACAATTTTTTAAAGATCGATTTATTTATTAATTAGTATCTATAAAAATGATGAAACAATTGTTGCAGAAAATGCACTTGGATGTGGTGGCCACATTGGGGGTCACAATTTTGATCTGAGACAAAAAACACAAAAAGATTATTGATCGGTATATAATTGGCTTTCGTGCTATGGAAGCTTTTTTCTTTTTTTTTTTTTTTGCAAAAATGGCGCCGGTTTGAACAAAAAGTATCGATTTTAGCATTTTTTTTTGGCAGTTTTTTTTACAAAAAAATAGGAAGATGTCAAAAAAAAAAAAAAAGCTTCCATAGCACGATAAACAATGACGTTAAGAATATTGTGTAAAAAATTCAACTCGATAGCTTTAAAACTCTGCCCTCCAAGTTGGCCACCGTTTTGAAAAATGCTGTTTCGAGAAAAACGCGTTCAAAGTTTCAAGTGAGGAAATTTTAGGTAAATCGTTTACTTACGGTCAATCAGCGATGCCAGGTCCATACAATATCCCTTCTGCTTCTTCGAAAAGATCGTGCTCAATGGATTGTTCAATCCGACGAGCTGTCCTCGCCTCTTTGCTATCCAGGGACGCCCGGCGGTTTGCTTGGGTGATGCGCGCATTCTTGTATTTAGCGGCGAAATCTGCGGCGCTCGGCCCTATCGTGCATCCCATCGTCTCCAAAATTTTTAAAATTGGGTCGTAACCTTCATTGAAGGTGCACACAGCACACTGCGTAGCGATTTCTACTATCTGCTTGCCGCAGAATACGTGCTTTGGGGCTAGTTGCCACACACAGTGATTGATTGATTTTCAAGAATTTAGCACGCCGTCCGCTTTTTTTTTGAAAATTGAGTGCGCAAAAAAATAAGTCGCGCGACTAATTTACGGCTAATTAACGGCAAATTATGCAATAGTCCGAATTCACATTTTCGACAATTGGCGAGCCAAGTTCATGTACGTGCAGGTAGGAACGAGACAATAGAAATAACAGTCGCACGGGCAGACGGCCGACGCGGCAGCTGTAGCGCTCCCTTGCCTTCTTCCAAAAAATGCTGTACAGTAACCGAAATAATCTGAATTTCGGCATGAAAATTTCAGGGAATATTCGGAAGAGTGTATACTATTCGATAAAGCAAAAAAAAAAAAATCGATTTTTTGAAAATTTCACACTGGAAAGCTCCCTTAACTTCGATCAGACAAGTTTTCATGTTATAAAAACACATTTTTGCTGAAAAAAAAAAAACTTTTAGGAATATCCCAAACAATGTAAATAAAAACGAGATCACAATTTTTCTTTTCTATGCCAAATATATTTTCAGGTAGAAAGTTGTTGCACGGTCGTGAAATAGATGTACCCAGAAAAACGTTTTGAAAAATCACAAACACACTCGTCTGTCTAGAAGGGATATTTCCTACATCATTGTTATTGTACACTTTCTGGATTGTTTTCAAAATTATTTACGCTGTTTTCGAGCGTAATATAATCGGTACCGACTGTACATGACTCATCGAAAAGGGAGAGACCGTCACACCTCGAGGCGCATACTATTTACGATAGATGTATAATTGAGTTTTCGTATTATATCTACGTGAGTTTGTTGCCGAGGAACACACGCGTCAAGCATTTTTGTGCTGTGATGGGTTGTGCGACGGCAGAACGTCTTGCAAGTTTTATTTACAATTAGAGATTTATAGAAACCGCAATTCCGTTTCCTTCGCTGTTAATGCGTTCCACATGATCTATTTGTCTACTTCCATTGGTTAGTCTATGCCGATTGGGAATTAATGATTGAGCTCCGAAGAAAATGCATATTTCATAAGATGGATGCATCTGGGTTCGTTGTAACGTGCGTTCTTCATCAATATTTTTTTCTTATTTGATAGTACGTAATGCTCATCAATTCTGTTATTATTTCGGTGTGAGTGAATAAATCCGAACTATAATTACGATATTCCGTCCATGGATGTTATCTCTCAAATAAATATATAATAAATGAATGAAAACATAAAATCACTCGGGGGGAAATGAAACTTCGTAATAATATTTGTAAGAAGAATTTCGTGGTTTATATTCTCGGAGTCATACTCGCTGCAACTTGAGACTGTATTATATACATGTGTTCAAGCCATGCGGCCTCTCAAACGTGAAGCCAAAATATCTATCACCATACGACCACAGCTATGGGCAACGGTACTAGTGGAATAGAGAAATCATTGAAATATCTTTCGGTATACGTAGTTGCTAATCGATTATCGAAATTGGTTGAATCCAATTTCCATACACCGTAACAAAATATACTGTACACTTTGAATTACTCGTTAGAACGACTAAAAAATTATTGTTATTATTGCACGTTGCTACTTGGCTCCGTGTTCAATTATTATTAATAGGACCCTTTTGTATTTTTATTTAAATTTGTTATTTGTTGATTTAATTTCAATCAAAAAGTACCGAATGTAGATATTCTTGTGGAAGGTAACCTCTGAAGCTCATTTGACTGCATTAGAAATTTGATTTTTTGGTACCACAGTGTCTTCTACAGCTGCCAGTAAGAGCTAATGATGAAGTCAATTACGTAGGGTTTACTACGGGTTCAACAGCAAGCAATAAGTAGAATGAATAAAATTTCGGGAATTGTAAGTTGAAAGTCTATTATAATCAACGTCCTTATGTTTTAGTTAGTTCAACATACTCGTAATTCAATTCTCTTACTTCTATTTTTATCTCTTGCGTTCTCAAATTCATTGAATGATTAAAAGGAGACTTGTGCTACTGTCCATAGAACGTCTAGACGTTATGAATAAATAGATACATAGAAGAAGAAATCAGTGATCCTGAGCACATAAAGTGAGTCAGGCGTCAAAAGAACTACCCACGTACTATACATGAGTAGCAAGTCTCGACCTGTTCAAGCATGCTCGTGCCTGTTTGTCAGTGCAGGTAGCAAGAAGCAAGTTCAAAATTTCGTCGAATCCAACGTGGTTGTCACACTGCATTCTCTCGATCCCTTGTTATTTTTTCGTGGTAATAACTGAGCATACTTCTAATGCTATCGTATAATGTATCATATTATAGAAAGCACAGCTACAGTTCGTAGGGATATTTCTAATTTGACTTTCCTGATTTATGTTGATCTACAGCTGTCATGTCTACAAAAAGTTAGCATTTAGTTGCGTGTATGTCTAGTTATGTGTGTAGATTTTAAAAGCACATTTTACACAGTTATCCGTCAAATAGTTTGTTCTCGGTTCGTTGTTGATATATTGTTTTTCGAAAGTTTGATCACCGGAATTATTAAGATGAAATTTTTAATCATTCATTATCTTATAATATTATATTATACGTGTGCACGTCTCAAAAATAACAATTATTCAAACACCTAAGGGGGTATTTTGTTGCCTTCAACTCAATCCACTTGTTTCACTGTCGGTAAATTGCTGAATTCTTGTCACTGCAATTAAAAGTTGAGTAAAATTTGTTCTTATTACACAAAAAATAAACATTTGCCGTTCTAGTTTCTTGTAATTTTCGTAAAAGATTCTTGACAAGAATTCGTTTGTGGTTTTTAAAAGACTTGCTATACTGAAGGAAATTTCCATCTGTGGTTACAATGCAGCTTTCAACTTTTTTCACTTTTTACCATAAGTGAAAAATTTAATTTTGGGTCCAAACGAATCGAATTTCGAAACTGTAAACAGAAACTATATTATGTGTTACTATCCTTTTTGGTTGTGGTCATCTGTGACAGATTTTCGTGTAACTTTTGCGATATTAGAATATTGCTGCAGTAATAAATCGATGTAAGGCCTTCTTCAACAGAACTAGAAAATGCTACATCGCAATTGTGTAATCGTCTATTAACAAGCAGAATTGACAAGTTTCTTGTGGCGGTTACCCGCCACCGGCAAGCCGGCGAAAAACCATAAAAATATTTCCGTTTCTCCATGTGTATTCCATAGTTCTTTACAACTAACCTTCGAGTGTCCAGGACTCGCCTCGCTAGCCGAGGGCTAAGGGTTTGACCGCGCTGGAAATTTCCCTATAGGTGGCATTTATGGCGCAACGCGACCCTTGGCCTCGACTCGGGGGCGAGCCTGCACTTTTTCTTCATCTCTACCCCAGTCTTCGCCACGCTCTTGGCACAGACGTATCTATCAACTCGTTCCGGATCGCTACCCGGTTCCGCACATCGAGGATTTCTCCCAGAGCCTCCAGGGGAACAACATATTCGCCACAATAGATCTGGTGAGAGCGTATAACCAAATCCCCGTAGCACAAGAAGACGTTCCGAAAACAGCTATCACGACTCCATTCGGCCTGTACGAATTCCCATTCATGTCGTTCGGCTTACGCAACGCAGCACAGACGTTTCAACGTTTATTTTGCTACGTGTACATCGACGATATCCTCGTGGCCTCACGGACAGAAGAGGAGCATCTTCAACATCTGGGGGAACTTTTCAGGCGGTTGAAAAGCTACGGAGTGCTGGCAACTCCAGCAAAATGCATTTTCGGGGCAGTAAAAGTAAAATTCCTGGGCTATAGCGTGTCCGGCGAGGGCACTCGGCCGCTGGCGGAAAAGGTTGAAACCATCCGCACCTACCCAAAGCCCGTAACTGCAAAACAGCTACGACAATTCCTGGGTAAACTTCTATCGTCGTTTCATACCCAAGGCTGCATACCTGCAGGCACCCCTGAACGACCTTCTTCAGGGAAACGCTAAGGGACGAACCCCGGTAAAGTCGAACACGGAGGCTGAACAGGCTTTTGAAGCATCAAAGGAAAGCCTAGCGCAAGCCACGTTGCTAGCTCATCCCGCAAGCGACGCCGAACTCGCAATCGTCTGCGACGCTTCAGATTTCACCGTGGGAGCAGCACTATAGCAACGCGTCGAGGGAGATTGGCAACCATTGGGTTTCTTTTCGAAGAAGCTCAGCACAGCCGAGCAGAAGTACGGAGCGTACGACCGAGAGTTATTAGCCATCTATTTAGCAACTTTTGTTGCAACAGTTTTCGTGTATGACCCACAACAAAGACGTTATTTAACAAAATGTGGGGTCTCAAAAGTTTAAACAATCGTTACGGACAAATCCGTACCTAACTTTTTGGGGGGTAGGTGAAAATATGTTCGTCCGTCTGTGATGAACCTATAAAAAAATCGGCTAACCTACGTTATTCCTGAATAGAACTTTATTTTATTCTGCTGGACTATACGAAGCACCGCACAAAGAGGAGACCCCGAGTATAGGATACGCTGTGTAATGCATTCCATCTCATTCTTTTGCACGTTCAATATATATGTTTGTCTCTTTCTATAACGCCTCAAGTTTTCGTGTTACACTTGATTTTACTCCTCATATAATTTCCGTACCGGGCCCTATAACTCAAATCGTTTCTTAAGGAGTAAACTCTAAAAATAAATAAATAAATAGATTATACAGTAGCATTATAGTGAAATTTTTCTCACTTTTCATATTGAAACAGTGATAAAGTGATGTAGCTATAGTATCTTGTGGTACAAGTGTGGAAAGTAGGTGATTTTCGACGAGTGGGCGGTTTGTAGCATTTGCCAAGGCGAGAGCTGTAATCACACGGGTCAGATATCGCCCATCCGTACGCGAGACACACACTATTTTTTTAACACCTGCGAAGGAAAGTTCGATTTGGGATGCAAACGAATGTGATATAATTCGAAAGAAGTCTATCAAGGGCAATCAAGATGTCCAGAGACACAAGCCCGGCTGGGTAAAATACAAGCTAAACGCGTAGACACGAAATTGAACTCACGGTGAGACAAGGCTTTACATTTTTTGGTAACTAGATTAAGAGTGAGGATAACTCAAGGTCACGCCAAAGCGGCACGCTCGAAGTGACTTCTGCGTGTTCCATTTTGGGTATATTTCAGTGGTAAAGTCTATGCGTAAAATTATTTTTTGCAACACCTGCATGGAAAGTCCATTTTTATGCACCATTTACATGCACCGAAAGTAGTCTTTTATATACATGTGCGGGAAAAACTTTCGCGCATTGCTAGCGGTGTGAGCAAAAAACTTTCGCACATTTCCGGCGGTATAAGATAAACCTTCGCACATTGCTAGCGGTGTGCGAAAAAGACGGTCGCGCTTTTATCCACACTTGCGCACTTCGCAAACAGCTGCACTAGCGCCACCGATGGAATAGTTTGTCACATTTTGCCGTGCTCGACATCGTCACTGAACAGACATCGTGCCGTGGTTTCGTGTAAATATAATCGTGTATGTCGGACTTTCCATTACAGGTGTAGCAAAAAATAGAGTCCGATACACGCGCGAAAGTTGGCAATGCCTATCTCGCATGAGTGCGCCACACTCACCTTTCAACTCGTCTACGGGCTCGTGCTGCGCCTTCACGCTTGTGCGGGCATTGCCACTTTCGCGCACTAGTATCGAAAAACACCATTTTACATATAGCGTGCGATAAGTTTGTTATGCCGTGTTTACGGCACTTGCGGTAGGCGAATGTTATCTTTACAGCGACTTCTAGAATTGTAATACTATACTCCTGCGCACTGTGTATTTACTAGATTATAATCTATGTAAACAAACGTAGCGCTAAAATTGGATACGTGAAGTAGACAAAACAATTTACGAAAAATGATGGGTATAACACTTCCCCAAAACGTTCTGGAGATCCTTATTGTTTTTTACAATTAGTTCTGATAAGTATTTGATACGTTAAAGTACATATACTTTTGAATAAGCCAACTTTGCTTTAGAAGCTTTACCTAAATATAGATTTACCAGATCTTAAGCCGAAAGACGTTGCTATTCGAAATTTGTGTCAAAGCTCCATTCACTAGGTAAGTAAAGTTTTTTAGTAGCCAATTAGTCAAGACTCGTAGTTTCAGAGTTCTCAATAGTTAGGAAATGAGAAAAATTTGCCAGACATTATAAAAAAAATATTTTCTACTTATTCCATATTTTTACCAATAGGATTTTGAAAAAATGTGAGTGTTGTCTCTTAAGGACTTCTCATCTTTCAACTTATTGTTAGAGAACACCGTAGCACTTTGCAGGAACTGTATCAAGCACTCCGATCGAAATAACATGTCTCTCGAAATGAAATGATTTATAAAGTTAACCTTGCACCTAAAAGTTAAATAGTATATTGTGTATATAACAAAGAGGCAAACTCGGAGTTTTGGGGCCGAGCAAAAGTTTGCAAAATGAGTCGTAGGTGAGCATGCATACTAGCCGAAGACGAGTATGCTTGTGCGCGCCAAACGCGAATATTGCAAATACGCGAGGCGAAACGATAGTTTCCTCCTCGTTGCACACAATTCTTTATGCATCAAGAGTATGTTACGTATTTTTTCACGAAGTACGAAATTGTAGTTAGGGTTGCGTAATGTTAGATTGGTTTGCGGTAGCGCATGCGCACAATACAGAAAAATCCAGATTTAAAAGTGGTCTCTTCTGTACCCCGTGCATGCGCATTTGCAGACTCACTCTACCTTCGTCACTAATCTCTCTTCTAACTGGTTGTGTGTCCTGTACTTCCAGCACACGACAGCTTACGCCTATTAAAAGCCCCAAAAACCGACACTAGCGCTGCAATATCTGAAGCTAAACTAACTGGTCACGTGGGTGGTAGCATACCAGAAACAGATCTAATCACATGGTACAGCGTGGAAAAAATTACGATATTTCTCTGTTTTTCATTACATACTTACGTAAAGAAATGCACTGACCAATGTATTTTCTCTATTTCCTTACAAAAACAATAAAACCCCGTTCCTACAGGAACGCTTATGTGCTGTCAGTTTTACGAGCCACGTGATTCGTTAGTTCCGTTTAAGCTGTTGGAGCGCTGGTGTCGATTTTGTCTGCATCTAATCGACTCAGGCCGAGGACGCTAGTCAGCCATCCAGTTAGTATAGAGATCAGTTGCCGTCACAGAAACGGGTACTTTGAGTACGGAAAACACGCATGAAAAATTGCGTAAAACATGCTCGCGCTATATAAATAGATGTCCCGTACTAAATCCTTAGAACTACTGTCGAAGTCAGGTGAAAATTCCAGAAGTCTAACGAAAAGTCAGCCGACTCGGTAATACTCGGTGAATTTTGAATCTAGGCTGCAAACTTCATATATCCTTTAACGTCACAAAATCTCACGAATAGCGTGTATCAGGCACCCAAAAAGTTTATATTGAGAATCGCCTGGCCATCTGCTACAAGTTCTGTTTCAGAGAAAAAGACGATTTTTTTTTTTATTCTAAAGTATCATTTTTAAAATTCCTGAAAGTGGTAGTACGTGTAATAAATCCAGGAAGTAAGAAAGAAGGAGACGAAAATCCGAAGTACAAAGCTGGACCAGATTTCAGCGCAGAGTTAGTAGTATCGATTTTTCCCACTCTTGCGTCTGTGTTCTTTGGTCATTCAAATATTATGATTATTAAGTGTTGACCAGGTGTTGACAGCTGCCTGGTTTACATATTTCGAACGACCGAAGAACAGGAACGCGGTGAAGTGAAAAAAATCGGTACTACTAACTTTGCACCAAACAGGCGTAATTTTTGCTGGCACGCAGGCTTCAGTTTCATCTTCTTCTCTCTTACTTCCTGGATAAATCCAACAATGCAAACTCTTGTTCCCCCGGTGCCACAAAATTTTTGTCTCGAACTGTTGTCGTAACAACCTCGTTTTTCGAGGTGTTCAATGGTTAAGTACGAATGGAACACCCTGTATATACTTCTTTATTACGCCAGGTCAGTTTGACGAGAACAAAGGCGTAATAAGGCATCCCTAGTTAACAAAGCGATAACGTAGCGAAAACCTTCTGTAGGTAGAGTAACAATCCGAAGCACTTGGGACAATGAACTTGTGCATCGTATGTCACTACATAATGAAGGGGGAAACACAGCGTACCGAGTGTCTGAAACTCGTTTCAATAAATTGCCGAAACTAGTCATACCGAGCTACTAAATCCGAGTCTTGCTTACTGTAAAGATTGAAGGTATTCCACGACTTAGGAGATCTTATGTTAATAGTGAAAACTCGCTAATTGTCTCAAGACTTGTGCCAGAATTGTCACAGTGTGTGACTTGTTCTGTTACGCGCCTGATTTCACGACATTGTATCGATAAAAGTATAAGTATACTTCGTATATAAATATAAATTAGGTAACTGAATGATTATTGCACGCAAAGTTATTTTTACATGCTATTCTGTCCATGGTGTTTCCAATTATTCCTTTTCATTGACTATGTTTTAATATCGACCAATTGATTATTTTAAAACAAATCAATTCTCCAGAGCTAATTATTCTTAACGTTCGTCAAATTACTAAGGTTCGTTCTGATTAACTACTACATAAGATTGAGTTGAAACTTGGTTATGAATCACTTTTGTAAGCCCCTTAGAAGATAACTGTGGTGCTGTCGGGAGGTTAGTTACTGTATGACGCCAGAGAATATGGTTTACAAGTTGTTTATTGCCAGAAAAATCGGGTTACACAGTTCGGATGGCGTAGTAGAAAATGCGGAAGGCAGGGAAAATAAGCGAAACGAGTTGATAGATAAGTATGTGCCAAGAGCGTGGCGAAGACTGGGGTAGAGATGAAGAAAAAGTGCAGGCTCGCCCCCGAGTCGAGGCCAAGGGTCGCGTTGCGCCATAAATGCCACCTGTAGGGAAATTTCCGGCGCGGTCAAACCCTTAGCCCTCGGCTAGCGAGGCGAGGCCTGGATACTCGAAGGTTAGTTGTAAAGAACTATGGAAAAAGATACACATGGAGAAACGAAAATATTTTTATGGTTTTTCGCCGGCTTGCCGGTGGCGGGTGTCCGCCACAATAATCAATACCAAATGATACGATTTCAGACGCTAGCTTATCTGCGCGATTGACAATCGAATCCAGATTCCAGGTATTTGGTAAATTGTTTAATTTGTAATTGGACAAAAATCGCACGACAGTTTTTAAAAACTGACGATTGAGTATCGGGTAAGTCAGCAAGGATTAGAACTAGTACTATAGAATTTACATCAACCTAACTTAACCCAACTGCACCTTTACTTCTTTTGTTCATCTTTTTCAAGAGTTCACATTACGTAGATCTGTATACACGGTAAATATATGATGAAGCTAAAAGTGGCAAGCGAGCCACTAATTATAAACATGCTTGAGCTTGTTGGTATGCAGCGAAACCGGAACAAAGAATAACTTGAGACCGCGGGTTGAAGATGGTACAAGCTTGTCAAATTCATATACAAATTTACAACAATGTTTAAATCATACGTGAATATTATATTTTTCCATTTCAGGTACGAAAACGTAAACCTCGAGTAATGATGGCTTCAACAATCTTGGCTTCATAGCGCGTACATTGAGGGAGAGTCAAGATGCCGCATGCTGGGAGGTAAGACAAACATCATTAACTTACCTGATGGATACTATGGTACACGTTTTTCAAATTTATGTGTTTTATCTGGCGGGTTCAACGGAGTCACAATCGCTGCAGCAATTTCCTTGAAAGATAAAGCGATCACGAATTAGCTGTGGGCTGCATTATTGAAGATGGAAGTTTACTTTTGTTCGTACTAGTTAAACTAGTTTACTCATAATATCTGAACGCACAAACTAGAGTGCAGTAGAATAATATTATTTTCGAAATTCTATGGACAGACCTCCGTGGATGTCTTTCAGCGAAATGAAAGTCATATAAGGTTTGGTGTATTGTTGTATGGACTACAGAAATGTTTCATTCTCATAACTGTGAAACTGAAATATCAACTACGTTAACTTTACACAGGTTACTCTAAAAACATTTTTTATACTTTAGCCCACAATCATTTTTGGGAAGAACGCGAGTGACTTGAATTATCATGGTGTATGATTCGAAATAGTGCGCTTATTAAAAATGCTTCAAATTTAAAGCATACATTTAACGAATCGCAATTATCACAATCTCTTAATTGGTAATCGTTTTTCGTCCTCGTGCGGTTGTTCCAAAACTTTGTTAACTCAAGCTGCAGTTTACTCTGGTATTTACTTTTCTATCTAAGGGAACAACACCATGAATTGCCTCGCATTAACCTCCTTCTCCAACGGAAGATACCACTCCTCTCCTGTCCAATTCAATGCCCAGGACATATCCTCATATACTTATAATTGAAAATAACCTGGCCACCAGATTCTTTGTATTATGATAACGCTATGTCCTGATTATCGCTTCGAATTCTAAAGGGGTGAATTGTTTGATACGTTTGTGCTATTTATAATCACATGAAGTTGACAGTGTGGTATGGGACAATCAGTGCCGCACATCATCGAGTGTAAGTGTTCGTTAATATGTTTGTAGATATTAAAATGTCACAAAATTGAGTTTTGACAAAACGGGCTTATGCTAAAATAGTTTCTCTGTAATGAAGAATTTCTTAACATACCTCGTGTCATGTTCTATTTTTAAGCGGTATTGTAGGTTTTTCGCCCCCGTTCTGATTTCATAGTTCCCTATGGTGATTGGTGCCACTTCTACGTCTGTAGCATTGTTTCACGTTCCAGACTCTCGACCCTGGGGCTGACCTTAACCTATAAACAGAATTGTTTGACGTTTGCATTCGGAGTATAAGCACAAAAGTGCACCACATGTCTGGGTTCACGAGAATTTTTAGACTTACGACGTCAATGTCGATAAGCTACGAAACAAAATAACGAACGACACGTGGACATGAAGCCTGCGCATTGTTCTTCTGATTTTTGAGTCACATTGCATGGCAGTGTTTTGACTATGGGATTCAATTACAAATTCAAGTGACTACGGGTAGCAGCTTGATTCGTAATTTGTTAGGAGTAGGCACTGATAGTAATTTAATGCAGGAATGTCAAGTGCCGCTTAGAAGAGGAAGAGATCGCAAAATAAGCACATTATATATATCTTTTTGCGGGATGAAAATATACCGTGACTCATTAGAATGCCTATAGGCATGTAGGCGGGAAAGGAATTAATATACAAATGATTACTGCTACAGCAGTTTAAAATATATATTTATGGGGTAGCTACGTGCCAGTAAAATGAAGTAAAGTAATACATTTTATCTTTCACACTATAATATCTTTATTCAAGGATTTTCAACTTTTTAATTTCAGAACAAAATGACCCGCAAGCACGTAAGTGGTCATGTACAATCAAACTGAAAACATTACGTCACAGGCTACGGTATTTTCTCTACCCACGAAGCAATGAAGCGCTATTATTAGCAAGTCTGGCCTTTCTTCGTATATCTTATAACATACAGGGTTAAGTGGGTGATTTTCGTAGGTTGTGCACACTAATCAAGTGTTTCTTCAAACCTTCTTGAATATGACTTATTAGTACGTTTTACTTAAGTTTTGTTTCGTTATGTTATTTCCATCGCCAGAAATCAATGATCCGAAATTCATGCAGCATAGAGACCGCCATTTCATTAGTTTTCACTTGTAACAAAAATAAATATTGACATTCCTTCGAGGAAATCGTGGATATTTATGAAAAAGCAATCCAAGTGCGTTGCATAAGTTGAAGAATCATGTAACACGGTCCTGTGGCGCAACGGATAACGCGTCTGACTACGGATCAGAAGATTCCAGGTTCGAATCCTGGCAGGATCGAGCACAAATTTTTTTCTCCTCCTTTCACACTTTCGGTGTTTCACTGCTGTAAACTGCAGAATAAACGAGGTGTTATAGGACATGGGGTAAAGCGTATTGGTAAACAACAAATTAAGTAGCTAGTGTCTCTCATTGTCATCTGTCTCGTGGCATGTGTGCATAACCTAGCCACGAATGCCCGTCCATGCATCTGGCTTAAGGGGGTGCCCTGATCGATTTCGAAGTTGCGTATATATTTCCAAATATCGAAGTCATTGTATCTCAAGTGCGAAAAAGGGCTTGATGGCCCCATTCTATACGCGTTTTTGAACAAAAGCAGTCCAATACATTTTCATTTAACGCAGAAATAAAGAAATGGCACGGATTCTACAAAATCGCATTTGTAAATTCGTAGAATTTGTGCCATTTGTTCATTTCTGCGTTACATGAAAATGTATCGGGATGTTTTTGTTTAGAATTGTTTATAGAATGGGGCGGTTAAACCTATTCTCGCGTTTGAAAACCTTGGGATTTGATATTTGGAGATATATAAGTCAGCGTCGAAATCCACCAGGGCACCCCCTTAAATATATCCTCCTTCTATCTTGTCATAAAATATCGACCGTAGTCATGAGTCATTGAAGAGTATCTGACATTACGAGCGGCGGCTAATCAGTCAACCTAGGTGTCATCTTTAATGCCTCCATAAAATATATTGTAACGTTCTAAGACGTGGCAAAAATTAATAAAGATTCGTAAGCTTATTTAATGAGACCAATTATAGGTGCAAATAAAATGTTGTGAAAAACCTTTAATAGCAGAGAACGTGTTTCTAATTTAAAGTCTGAAACAAGACTGTTTTTACAATAATGTTGGTTGACGCAGCAACCTTATTCTTTTTAAAGACATAAGAGGTTCATAAACTTCTTTTATCTATGATGACTACTGGATCATTAAAAGGGGGCAAGACGGGTGATTTCACCCTTTGTAACAATATGATTGATCATGGTACAAAACCTTATACCTTATACTTGTGCGGTTTTGCTAGTTCGCAGATTATCTAGCTATGAGAATGATATGAGGAACGAAAAGATGTGTATCAAATTACTGCTGTTGGAAAAAGTAATCAGTTATTATAGTCTAGCAACCAGTATCAAATATAAATATACCTTCGCATGCTGATAAATCGTTAATTTGCTATCGTTCATCAGTGTTTCGTTTATTAAAGTGAGTGGACGCACAGTGGGACGAAGTCCTGAAAAAGCGGACTAAACCTCGAAGCATAAAAATTCGATTCAGCGAATTTTGACTATTAGGTCTGGTAAAGAAATAATTAGTGCGTTCAAACCTCGAAGGAGAAGGTGGTATGTTCTAAACTGGCTCCAGCGGGGTGGTTCAAGTTTCCCCGTCCACTTTCTTATATGAGAGCTTATGACATTCTATGACCACAGAAATAAAAATTAATGTTGAAAAGGAAGTTGACTAGTAAAAGTGGTAGCATTGATAATAATAATAATAATAATAACAAACAATGAAGATTCGTTTGCTTTTCTATCTCAAGAGTGCGCTGCGAAAAAATTGTGTTACCAACAAACGTAGAGGAGAACTCAAAAGTTCTACTAAGCTTTGATTACTTCATCACCCAGCTTGATTCAGGTGGTAATGTTTTGCAATGGGTTGTCGAATAAGGGTCTTATGCTAAGGCATTAAGTGTCACCCCGCCAGTATTGCCAACCATACGGTCAGGACCGTATTTGTACTGTAATTTCGTCTCTTGTACGGACATACAGTCCAGTTGCTCGACCTCACGCTAAATGTACAGTCCTGGAAAAGTTGTAGGAATTTAAGTAATTTTTTGGCTGGCCTATGCAAAAGAATCAAGTACAAAAGTATAAAGAAACTGTCCCAGTAATTCACATTTCTGGTTGTATGTTTGTAATTATTTATTCAAAAATAAAAAAAATAAAGTTTTCTACAAGTCTCCAGCAACTGCTTCGTGTGATTGAAAAATTGTTGAATGTAAAAATGTCAATAATGTGGTTAAAACCTATCTGGTCCTTGAGAAAGGAAGCAAAATCGTGGTAATTATACGACCATAAAATATAAAGAGCAAAAATGTACACCGCGAAATCTTTGTACGGTTGTGAAATTTCAAAGTATGGTCCATTTTCACTTTGAGTACGACCTGTAGCCACCAGAGGGTTGGTAACTCTGCACCCCGCTGCCTGGCTTGCTACTTCAGTTCAAACTCAACCTTCGTTGATAGTGCGTCGCGCGAGAACACAAACCAAAAAAAGTAAACTTCAAAATTCCATATCTCAAGAGTGAATTGTACTATTTCAATTTTTCAAGATGATCTCGGCTCCTGGAGATATGTAGAAAATATTTCTGTAGTAGTTCAATCTAAAAGTATTGTTTAACCGCTTAAAATACGGCCATGTTCGGTACCGTCTCAAAAACGATATACATTTAAACACTTGTATTTTGAAACAGATAAAAAGTACCATTTTCAAACATTTCTTACAACGATTCAAATTCAGGGCTTCAGGTGAGTTTATTAGCTTACGAAATCAACAAAAATCGGATGTTCCCACCTGCTCCTTTGGCTGTTACGATTTTTTTTCATAATTTGTGCACAGTTTGAACGGGTGCGCACAAATAAGTATTATTGTCTTATCTGTCATAAATTAGATGAATAAATATTACGTTGACGTGTTTTTGTGACTTCAATATTGGAAAACAAACTGATAAATAGAAATAAAATCGCTCTAAAAAAATGTAGTTTATTAAATGAGTTACATGGTACTTTATTCGTTATAGTCTACGTTAAATGTTTGAAGTTTTCATATGCAAATCAGTTTTAAATTCTATGTAGCTCAGTTACACAGGGTCTAGTAAGGAAGTATTACTCTTTATACGGAAGGAGGTTTTCAACATGGTGAAAAGTCATTTGAAGGATAGATTGCTTACTGTATTGGAACACCTTGAATTGCAAATCTCCGAGAAGAGTGGACGTTCAGTGCTTATACCAAAAGATATGAGGCAGTCCGTTTCAACGTTATTTAACAAATTGAGAACAATGTGGCAATCGGTCTGTAGGGGAAAAGAAAAGGTTTTACAAAAAATATATGTCATGGGTTAATGTGCAAGTGTCCTCTCCCGTACCTGCTACTTTTCAGAAGACATCAACCAATAAAGGTGGTCACCCTTCCAAGTAGTTTGAGTCACTAAGTGAATGGTGGAAAGAAGAAGTCCGTGAAACGTTGACTACGAACGAGTCGTCATATGCTGTTCAAATAAGCCTTCTCTCCTCAGGACAATTGGATGCTTCGAAAGTTGCACGAAAACACAGAATCGACAGTAAACGAAGAACGCTACATCGAAGATCATATAAAAGACATTTGTTCCTTGCGAAATAATACTACATCAGAACGATATCTCACTTGAATTTGAAATGATGTAACCAATGATCGATGGGAAAGTTTGCAACGCATTTACATCTATGAGTTCTTCTCTATGTTGCTACTTATGTGAAGCTACATTCAAAGATGTTAATGACGCTAATGACTTTGATACTCTTCTAGAAAGAAAAGTCTACGAGGACAATTTCAGGTTCGGAATATATGCATTGCATGCATGGATACGGTTTTTCGAATGCTTTTTGTATTTGTCCTACAAACTGAAAATTAAAACAATTGCAGGCACGTACTGAGAAAGGCAAACGGATTATATAAGAGAGCAAGAGAGTTGTTCAAAAGGGTTTCCGTAGGGAATTAGGACTCGTCGTTTATTATCCAAAGCCTGGATTCGCCAGTACCAATCATGGCAATACACCTCGGAGCTTTTTCGGAAACTCAAATGTGTTTGCTGTGATAACGGGGGTCAACGAAAATTTAATCAAACGATTGTAGGTTATTCTGCAGGCTATTTCCAGTGGTCATGATATTACCCTTACGGAAAAAACGCCCAATTTTACACCCAAAATAACACTCAACTCTACAGGGTAAATTCGTACCCCTTAATTCAGGGTTAACCTCGAAGTCGAAGGTTTACTCTCAAGTCGAGGGTTTACTCCCAAGTTGAGGGTTTACTTTCAAGTCGAGGGTTTACTCCAAGTCGAGGGTATACTCCCAAGTTGAGGGCTTACCTCTTAAGTGAGGGTTAACCCCCAAATCAAGGGCTTGCCTCCAAGTTGAGGGTGAACCTCCCAATCGTGGATTCATTTTGAATGACTTCTCGAATCAAGATCTTATTATGTCATTTTATTGGGATTATAGATATAACGGTATTACAAAAGTGCATTACACACCATTAGTAAATACAATAGAAACTGACTAATCAACAAGTTGTCTGGTTATTTCTCATTTGATATCTTGAGGCAATCATATACATCTATTATATATGCATTTGGATATTGATTTTTATCATTGAATGCCACGAAAATGATATATTAACATTATTAAATTCTTGTATATCTATACGAATTCGCGTTTAATATAGAAGGAGGGTATAATGTATCCCCACGCACAAAAATAATCGTAAATAAAATTTAATGTACGTATGTATAATTCATACAGCCATGAAGAATTATCTATACGCAATGCATTCCATTCATTATTATACTATAATGAAGATGTATGCGTACATGTACAATGTGCATACACTACATGAAAATACATAAAACATTTGGATTCGCTAATTTTCAGATAATTTCCAAATACTGTCATATAAAAAATCAGTGAGAAAATCGAAGAGAGTCAATGTTTTTGATTCACCGAGTTGACGTGGGAATCCCCATATATAGTGTAGTTTGTGATTTATAATTTCAACCCTGAAAAAACTAAGTAGTATTCTTTTGGAGCGTTGCATAATGGCATGCAGGGTAAGTAAAATGGAATATCAATAGTGATCCTTATACTATACAATGCGATGGCTTAATTCCAGCGAGTTGCTCGAAAGTTGAATTCAAATTGAATCATTGGTTTTACCATAAATAATATACACATAGATCATTTCAGATGTTATTGAGAATAATAGAACTTCAACGAATATCATAAGAATTACCTTGGTAATTTCACGGGTTATGTTACCCTGCCATGGAATCAAGGGTTCACCACTAATCTTTTACATATTATATTTTCGCGTTGACACTCAAATTTTATAGTTTACCCTCAAGAAGAGTTAGGTGTATCCCTTGGGATTGCAGGGGACAGTCCCCGCAATGTTGATAGTTCACCTTCACATTTACCATCAGTTAAATTTTGGAGATACGAATCACCTTCATGTCTTGGGGATTGAACCTTCAATTGCTAGGAATTAACCTTTATCGTTAAGGGTTTACCTTTAACGTTGGAGGTGTACCGTCAACGTTGAGGCTTCACCTTCAACATCGAGGGTTCACCTTCAACTCTTGGGGATGAACCTTCAATTGTTGAGGATTAATCTCCAACTGTTGGAGATAAACCCTCCATTAATTATGGTTTATCCTCAACTTTCAGGGTAAACCCCTAAATTTTGAGGCTTACACCCATAAATTCAGGATTTTTTTCCGTGAGGGGAGTACTGATAAATTTCAAGAATATGCGGAGGAAATTGCGCGAATATTTAGTAAATTATATCCATGGTATTATATGCCTACCTCTTTGCCCCATATTGCAATCCATGGGTCACATATCCCAAGCTGCTCAAGAAGCTAGAAACAAAGACATCAAAAGTGTTCGAGAAACTTCATGACGAATGTATTTGAAACCAAAAACAATGGAAGATGTTTTCAATCGGCTCATGGTAACATCTGATCCGTACATTTCAAGTATCTGTGAGTTACCCCAGAAAATAATGCGCAGTTTAACTGTGGAAGTTACAAAATTGTTAATCCCACCTACAACAAGTCAATTTACTATAAAAAATGATTCTCAGTTTGACGACGATCCTGACTAGGAAATTATATTCCATTAACTTAATTTGTAACATTTGTAACTTTTGATGATGTTTTTGCTAAAAAAGAAATAGTTAAAAATCTTTTGGCGGGTTTCTCCGGTCACCCCTACTTACAGCACGTTTCCGTCAGGATATTTTTATTTTTAGTTACCGTCTTGCTTATAAGCACTTTCTAGCCGTGAAAAAGTTCTCCGTATAACAGTTCCAATCAAATAGGTATATATTGTACAACGAGAATTTAATTAACATATATAAATTGTTATTGATGGGTGCTTAATATTGCTCATAAATTTTTAAACCAATTTCGTTCATGGCTACGTTTTCTTTTCTTGCTTTGCGACAACGAATCACCAGTTTTCATATTCTAGTACAAGGAAACTGAAGCGGGTGTGCTTGGTAAAAATTGTGTAATGTAAAGTACATACATGTAGAATACCTGAAGGCATCAATTTTCCGAGAATTCTAGGCCTGCGTGTAATTCATAAGTACAGAAATTTTCATTCATTTGAATAACACTCTGTTACTCTTACGTTTCTATATCATTATAAATTTCTACATACCGTCAATATCTAACTGGACTGCAAGTGAGTTCTCGTCTATCATTGCCTCGATAATTGGCAGTTGAAGTTTAAATTCATTAGCGTAATTGTCTTCTCAGAATATTCTTCATTTCCATAAGTATCCATCGAGAACCATTAATAGCAACGGACACCATTCCTGGTACATGGTAGGTGTCGTGTATTTATTTATTGGAATTTCCTTTTAAAGTATCTTTGTTTTATTACGGAGATATAACAATTATGTGGGTGTCAATAACGAGTGTGGACTTACAAAACGAGTATTAGTAAAACTTGTTCACTGCCTCTTACGGAGTCTATCACAACAGAGAGATCGGTAATATCATTGTGATTTTTGACGTTTTTGGCGACATTTTAACCTCGATCTATTATCCATGGGCGAAGAACGTCTAATTTGCCACAAAGGCCTCTGCACTGGATAACGTAACATCTATTGACTAAATGATATCTGACTGAAAACGTGTCGTGAATGAGAAGGGCTTAAAAAGTTTGGAAGGTTCTGTTAAAAGTCACGGACATTTGCTAGCCATGTCTTTTATTGATCTTGAAACTCTCTAGCAACGGGGAAGCAATAATTCAAGTCACAGATACCACCCAAACACCAAATCGATCCCATCTGCACTGTATAAAACATACATAGGTATAACGACAGTGAATGATTCGTAAAGCACATCCTGAACCCACACGTGATCGCAGAATGTAGATACCGATGACAATAACGTGGGTTAGGTTTGAAAAATGTAAATTAGAATTGATTGTCCTAAACTTGGAGTTCTGTTTCTGCAACGATGTCTCTATCAAAGTACACGGTATCGGTATTTCCTCATGTATCACAGGGCTGTAGTTAGATTGTGGGAGAGGAACTCTTGGAGGAAAAGAAATACAAACCTACAAGTGTACTGAGATGACGTGGGTTGAAGTTTTCCTTTACACATAGCTGACATTGAGTGACACGGTTTTTATGCAACACCAAGTCGTACAGATTATGAGAAAGCGTTCGGAATTTACATTATGGAAATTTCGTTCAATCCTGAATACTTGGGTGATGAATTTAGAGTACCCAAAACTCAATTATACCGAACAAATCGTTACGAGACGTGTAGGGCATTTTTAAAGATGACAAAATCGACGTCAGTGAAAATTGGCTCATACGGATCAACCGTATCTTTGCAATCTGAATTCAAATTGCCACGAATTTCAAATTCTACATTAGCCTGTAAGGCTAAGTTTTTTACAACAGATTTAGTGCCCATTCAGTATGACTAAATCGTCGATTGCAATTTACAAATATTCTTCAGAAATTTGACAATCATCGATCTGATTGATTGCCAATAAAAGGTCGTAACCAAATCTGGTTTGTATTTCTCCGTATCTGAAGGGTTCATAGTGTTGCCTCAAAATTTGAAAAAAATTCTTTTCTTGTACGAATACGTTAACCAGGACATAATTGATATTACAAAGACATTACAAATGTCAAAAAACCAGCAAGTACCTATTGGGCAAGATATTGAAAGATGGTTATTTCAATTAATGAAATGAACGAATTGATTCGCTGATGTGAAACTACCTTTCAAATTGCAAGTGTAGCCATTCGACCGAAATCGTGGTCGTCATTTTTACAAAATGATAGATAATTTTCTTATCCGTGATGGTACGAACTCACCTTACGAATTTCAAATTGATTTGTCAATTGCTTTGTCTAAAATCTTAGTCGATAGGTTGGTGTTTTGCTACAAAGGCCACGAAGAATAAGAAGAAGAAAAATTTCACCATCGTCTTCGTGGATGCTCAATAACTGTTAAACAGTTCGTTAGATTTCGTTCTAATTTTAGGGGTAGTGTGAACTGACCAGGGTTCCTGATCACGCAAATTATATTAAACAAAACTAACAAGCGGCTTTAGAGATACGACCACCGCTACCTAGGATCTTGATTTGCCAGCAAACTCGTTCGCTTATTACGGTAAAGTATATGCGTCAACGTATCAACATTGTCAACTGTCTTAAGGTTTATATATACATATAATACCAAGCACCGGGTCACTGCCAACGTGTTTCTTATGTTACGGACTGGCCATACGTTATATACTTGTAGATAAGTGCAGAAGTCTACAAAAGGGATCTACGTACACTGGCGTTGGCGTGAACTACGGCGTGCACCATTACTCAAAAGTTGGCAGCTCGCTTTGCTGTGGTCAAACGACTCAAAGACCACTTTGAGTTAGTCGTTTGTTGAACGGGGGCATCCGGATCATTTTTCAACGGCAATTCTACTCTTGTTAGTTTTTTTCCTCGACAAGTATTGTTAAACTTGAATATTTTCACACCCAGATTTCAACTTTGATCAAACTGCAGTTTACTTATTACGAATGGTGACATTTAAAAAATCCTCTGCTTTGCTGGCGTTGATGGTTGAATCAAATGTGTAGTCCTGCTCGCTGGCTCACGGTTCGATCAAACTTGAATTTCAGGGATGAGTAACACGGTTCAAAGCGTGGCTCTATGTGATGCATTCCATGCATCATCGGACTGTCGGTGGATTGCAGGAGTGAAAGTAGCTTACTTCTCGACAGTGTTGTTCTGTGCACACGAGTAAGCGTATGCGCAAACACGTAGCGTGTGGTACCCACGTGATACCCGCATTTTTGATATACATAGGTATGTTTACCTCCAGCGCTAGACTTACACAGCGACGCCACGGATTCCTTCCGTGCGCCATAAAAGGAATAATATCTCAGATGCTACACAAGCCATCCAGAAAGGGTATAGGCCTGTACACTCTTGTGCATAAATATTGACCTCAAACCAGCCCGGATGTCCTGTAACTATCTTAATCCATTTCTAATGTAAAATTACCTATTGAGATGGAAAAAAACGAGTAGATACGAAAAGATGTCCAAAAACATCTTTTATCATCGGTAAATTGTTTTTAACCTTTCAAAAAAACCTGACAAAAAAATCCATTCTTTTGGACATCAATAACAAAAAGATGTGCAAAACCCAAACGCAGACGGTGTTGTGTAGTGGTTTGTCGGAAGCCAAGTAGAAAACATGCTTTGTCACTAACAAGATCCTTTGCAAGTATTTCTTACGAATAGATACTATATGCGTATACGTGTACAGCGTGTCGTCAATTTTCGTGACCATGGGACTAAACAAACCACGTAACCAGTTTGGCTGATTTTCGAAAAAGAAATTGCTTACGTGTTGTTACTTTGTCAGACTTTTTTCACGTCCGGTTTCAAAAAGAGCAACGATCGTACTTTTAAAAAATGTGTAATTCTCAACTTCAGGAAATACCGCTTTGTGCCATTGGCATGCGTTTTTGGGAAATCTTGACTGATTCTCAATGAAATACGTCGGTGGAGTGAGAGTATTTTCTAGGCAGGATTCCAGATGAACCGATTTGACTGAAATTTTAACAGTATGCACCCAAAAAAAATGTGCCTGCATTACGCATAATATTCACGGCAACTTTTAGGCCTGAAATGAGCTTTGGATATGGTACTTGTCTGATGATGATTTTGACTGTTGAATTTCGATATTTTTACTATATACTTACATTATATTACATACTTCGCTCGATTCTTGAACAAGTTATTCTTGTTTAAAGATATATCAAACCTAATACGAAAATTAAAATATAGCTAAATCAGACATAAGGTGCCTGATTCATAAAGGGCCTCAGGCATAAAAATAGCCCTACTTCGATGAATTCTTCTTTCTGAGTGTTTACTGTTTTGTATGGACGACGTTCCAACAAGCCATTCCCACTTTCGGTCTCCAAACTGTACATGCTGACTGATATTTCTCAAGATAATTCAATGAACTTTAAAATTCGACTTTCTGTCATTAAAATATGATTTTTACTGGTAATTATTGAGCGTCATTTGGGGATCAAAAATAAGACATGTTAATACCTTCAAATCTTCAGCGGACATGTTGTGCTACCTGGAAATAGGACTATAGCGCGATACTGAAATTTGACAGCTTCAAAGGACGGTTCAAGCTGTCGCCCGAAAACAAGGTCACAATAGTACATTACGTAACAAGGGAATAATCGACTGTTATTCCTGTGTAACACGTGCGACTTTATTTCCGACTCAACTCTAGCCAAATTATGGACTCGAAAATAAGAGAAGAAAAGAGAAAATCCTAACAATGAATACAAGTAGTGCATGGATGTAGGTCGGTGGGAGTCAAGGTGTGGGAGCGGGTCCAGGGCCGCAGGCAGGGGGAGCACCCCCACGTAAAAATATACATTTAGAAAAGTTAGGAATACAATAATAAAAGTGTGTGGGGCTTATAGTGAAAACGGTTGACAGCTGTGTTTACTCTCTCTCTCTCTCTCTCTTTTCAAACGTCATGAAAACGTTGATGTTCGCCGTGCAGCTAACACGTTGTAGGCTGCACGGAAGAAACATATTATAGTAAATTGAATAGCGTACGCTCCTCCCTACTTCCTGTTTACACATTTTCGTCGCATTCAAAAAATTAACCCCACTTTGGGACTGCGCATTTGCCAACCAAATGTACAATCATCAAGAATCCAATCCATCTTACCAATTCTTACGGAATGTCAATCATTGGCAAGGATCCAACACTCCGAATAACGAAAACTAAATGGTAAAAACCGACCAATCAACAAGGGTAAACAAACTTCTTATACCTACCCTTTCAAAACATTTCCGTTCATTTCCCTTTTCATGGTACCAACATTTCGAATCAATCGAAAATCAGGCTGCTACCAAGTCTCAGAATTTATAAAATTTAGCTGTTAACGAGCTGTTCAAGCGACAATTCTAACTAACAAAAAATCGATTCTTCGACTTGAAATATTTCTATATAAAAAATTATAATGACATTTTTCCAAGACTCTGTCAGATTGAAATTAAACTTAAGCTGATCACTGTCGTGAATCCGAAACATGATAATTAATAATTCAATCAAACTGTTTGTTTGTAGTGTTGAGTGTCGTTAAAAAACATAAAAGTTTTAACATCACTGCAAACAATTTCTTTCAAACGAACAATCAGTGATCTTTACAGTTAGTCACACGAGCACAATCGGTGATTACCGTGGTAGAAAGAACCATCGATAAATCAACGGTAACAAATGAAAAAACAACTCGGCTTGAATTTCAATAAGAACTTTAGTAAATATATTAAAAATTAAAAATCGAAACAAATTTCTTGGATACGATACCATAATTCTGGTATTTAAAAAAAATCTTTTATCATCAAATTTGTTCATTTGACAGCCAGATCTCGATTGATCGTTCGGACTGAACTAAGGTAGCTATGAAACTTTGTAAATAATTTTTTATTCAAACTAAAAATTTCAAACATTTAGTTTTTTTATATGCCATTTATATAAAAACGGAAACTTCAAAGACTTGGGGGTGTTGTGAAATAAAAAAAAAATATCTCACGAATTTGAGTGGAAACCATTCAACAAAGATTCAGTTATTGTTAATACGTTATAAAACTAGCAGATCGTCGTGGCTCCACCCACAAGTATTTCCAAATGCTTCTCGTGGCAATACTATTAGACATAGCCATATGTTCTCCTGGACTTTTTTGTCGAGCTCATCCAGACCTGCAAAACTTAGGAGCATAAATTTTCTATCTGTAAGAGTTTACTCAGCGTTCATATAAGTGTGTAATTCCGTTCTGACTTTGCTTAAATATATCATTATATCTCCAAAACTATTGATATAGTTGTTACTAAATTGAGTTCGAATTACGAAGCCTGTGGAGCGTGCGTAAGGCGCCCCATTTCCGAATAGTGCGGTAAATCTACTTTGACGCATGCGTACAACTGGAATTCTATATTTTATACGCTGCAAATGTTACACTCGTTGGAAACCACTCGCTTTCCACACTTGTAACACAACAGTGTATAGTGTATTGTGTTACAACTTCGGTAAGTGGACGTTTTCCGACGAGAAAATTCGAGCAATGTAACTTACGATCAATGACACAGTGCGTAAAATTGAATTATCCGAAATGCGTCAATATTGTTTTACTAAACTGTTCGAAAATGGGGCATCTTTCGCATGCTCTACAGGCTTTGGAAATTGTACTGTCCGAGCAAGGGTTGAAATAGTAAATTGTATTTCAAATGCGGATAATGGGTGAATTCTGTTGGGCGTGACATTGTTATTGTGCTCGGCAAAGGCGAGTGCCGTAATCACACGAGTCAAATATTGCTCATCTGTTAGTGTGACACATGCTATTTTTTCCGACATCTGTGAAGGAAAGTTTAATTGGAAAAGCAACAAAGGTGCCACTGGGGGCTCATAAAACTAGGGTTAAATAACTTATGTTCAATGGCACAGTGCGTAAAATTCAGTTATTCCAAAGTGCGCATACACCAAAGAACTTGACCGAAAATTGTTAAAGACAACTTGCGCAATGGAAAATTTTGAAATTCGGTGCAACTTGACGAGGAACGGTGATGGTACAATAATTTCCTACCGTTACCGACTCGCTCATCATTGTAAGCCCCATACGCGAGTTATTAAATGTAGGGCGCTACCATTACCCCACTACCGTTCAGGCCCTTTTACTTGCTGCAAAGGAATACCTATACTTGGCTGATTTTAACAATCATCGATCAACGAATCGGGGTTAGGTAACTTATGTTCAATGATACAGTGCGTGAAATAGAATTATTTGAACTGCGCATGCGCTAAAGAAAGCTCTAGTGTGTAAAATCGAGCATTTCAGTTGAGCGCATACGCCAACATCTTTTTACCACACTTTTCGAAAATAGGGTACTTTATGCACGCTTCACGGGTTTTGAAAATCTACGTTTCCAAGCATGTGTTGGGAAAAAAATGTTCAATTTTTCGAAACATTTCAAACTTTCTCTGTTCGAAGAAAAAAGAAATATAGATCTTGCATCGACTACACTCACAAAACCATTCGAGCATTCAATAGTCTCTGCACCAGCACGTGAGTGGAACTTGGTGGTCGAATCCCAAATTATTTACATTCCATAGTTAGGTACCAGACAAGATATCTAAGTATGCTATTATATTTATTCGATCATAGATATTCAGACATAGTGTGTAGAGCATGAGATAATTGGAAGGCCTCCACATTACAAACATTTTGACCTGTGCCAATCATTGGATTTGACCGACTTGATTGATATCGTTTTACTATTGCAATATGAATTACCGTATGACTTTGAATCCATCATCGAGTGTAATTGAAACCTTCAGTGTAATACATAAAATCGATTTAACTCATAAATAGTTGTAGAACATATGTCAACTTAAATCTGATAATTTATTACTTTTCATACATTACGTATCAATTACTCTCAGTTGAAGTCGCGTGATGATGTTTCCAGTTTCAACTACGATGACGACAACTATACAACTCCAGCTCGTCACGCGCTTGCGCAACCTTGTAAACTAAATTATTTCAGGTTCTAAGAGTAAAGTTCATTGTCTTAAAATGGGCACGAGTATCTTTGTACGGAACTCAACCCACAGAGATTTCTCATGCAGAGAAATACAGTTTTATGTTAACACGCGAGATTGTACAAATCCTCAAAGTGGTATGTTTTGGGATATTTGTCAGGAAGTCTTTGAGCTTGAGAAAATTCAGCAAAATTCAGATGCGATTCTCACGAGCAATCAAACAAACAGTGGATTCATATAGTCAATTGTTTAGAAGGCACGATACTAAATCAACGCAACGTTTTAGTGTAGTATAGTGTTTATACATATTTATTTTATATACATGTATTTAGTATAAACATTTTATCACCTCAACGTTACTTTCCGAAAATGGCCGTTTAATCAAGTTATCGATCGTGTTCTGAACAATGACTACTAAAAATTCGACGTGCAATCAACGATTAATATTCTGATTCCTCGATCACTCGTTATAATGAAATCGCAATGTTAAATTTCCACGCAGCGTGTAATTTTCATTTGAACATGTAAGAAAGAAAGAGCTTAGAAATAGATATAATCAGCAGTTTTATCGATTCCTTAAATGCTGTCCCTTTTAACAATGTTAACTGATTCATAAAATATTTTTTCAGGACGGAACGGTGGAAAAGAGCGCTACTCTTGACATCGTGGTCACTCACACTCCTTCAGTCAATACAACTCACGAAAGCACGTAAGTAACATATCTAACTTATTTACTTCCATTGACGTCAGTTGGAAGATTTCTGTATCGATTACTGGGCAGCAGAAGGGGCTATTTCAGAAAATTCGAGAATGAGCTACCTTGAGAACGATATATTTAGTGAGATGAATGAAGCGCAGATACTGTATTTAATATAGGCTTTTCTTGAAATTATTCGGTGTTTTTGATGATGCCACGCCATTACGACGCTTATTGGCATTTTCGTCTAAGCTTTAGCGACATAAAAGAATCATTAATATAAATACTTTAAAATAGACAGTGAATTTGATTCATGCCGCTATTCTGTTGCGTGACAAATAATATATTCTACTCTTATACTCGGTTAACTGCCGGCCCGATAGGCACACTTTAATGCCACACTAATTTTTTCTTGGAACCAGCTTGAGTTCATATCATACCTCGAGTTCATATAGTAGTCAATGGATTCCAATTCAGCCGAACCAGTATTCAGTAAAACAAGGAGAAGATAATCTTGACCAAAAATTCATCCTGTTTTTGTAATCTCTCTTAAATGTTTATAACATCAAATGATCAGTTCACGTCGGTCGTAATCTCTTCTCTTCTCGTCTCAGTGGGTACTTTTTATTAATTTTATTAATAGTGTATCGTATACATAGAGTATTTGTCGAACTATCATATTCGCAAGCCACCAAGATCTCCTTCAAAATACAAAAATAGAAAATATTGGTATTAAAACAGAAACTTAAGTATCGACGCTACGTTTCAAATCTTTTCAAAGTGTAGTTGAAAATGTGGTAGATACGATTGATTTCAACCTATCATAGCTCATTTAATTCAAACGAGTATTTCCAACAAAGTCACGGAAATGGCTCTTCTTTTCAATAGTTCATTCACTATTGCCATTTGCTGATCACAATAAGTATCGCTGTGATGTTGTAACATTCGATATTTAATGATTCTGACATGATAAAAAAAATGTTTCAGTTTCTTTGTACAAAATAGTTTTTTGAATGGAAGTTGCCATACAAAAGTGATAGAATGAAATTAGTATAATAGATTTATCAACCATTTTGTAGCAATTTTAAATGAAGCATTTATATGTAACCACGATTTATACTTCAGTGTTTCACATTCTCGTAAGTTTGAATAAGTCCTCCTATCTTACAAATATCATAATTTGTGATGAACAGTCGATATATATGCCACCTTTTTGTAATAAAATTAATATATAGTATCGATTTTTAGCCCACCAATCTCCTAAAGCAAAACTACGATTAACGATAAAATCAAAGAAAACCTGTTTGTGTTGGCGAATAAAAATCACATGCACCCAACTTGAAAGGCTTTAGTCGTACAATACAATAAAAGAAAGAATTTTTGTCGTTATTTCTTTCTCTTACGCACATGAGTTGATCCCAATGATCTAATTGCATATACCTATTGCATTCATTGCCTTGATTTATTTATACATGGTACTAATCTGTATATTCTAGTTCATGTGACCTGTTATTAGTTGCATTGGGTGTAGGAACGCGGCCCAATATTTATCTGGCAGTCTATTTGAATCGTTCAGCCTTCCACACAATGGATTATGTGACACACATCCGCATTTGTTCTAGCCCTACGGGCATCCACAAGATTCGATCATAAGTGATTCTAGGCTAATGTATTCAACGGGTACTCAATCAAATTTCACGTAACAGCGAAGAGGATTCTGTAGGTATAATATCCCATGCAGACTCTCGGTTTTAAGTGTTTAATTCCAACGATATACCTATAATTTATAATGATGACCTTAAAAAACCATCAAAACACTTTGCGGCCGCAAAATAAACATCCAAGCGGTTATTATACCCATAGGTATCCGAACACGAGAATGAATAAAAAGTCTGAAATCTATCTACTGTTAATTACACTGTCTCAGATTAGGGTAATAATGTACTTTTTTAACTTCCCGCTCATTTTTTCTGGATACATTTTGTATTGATTTCATCAGTCCTGTAGTTTTTGAATTATTTGTGTAACAGGATAAAAGGGATGGGAAAATTTGTATTTGGTAATGTTTTGAGGTTTCAGAACACATCTCATTGTCAGCGGGAAGTTCTTGGGCTGAACCCATTAAGGTCAGCCAAATGGAACACTCGTTTTTGCTGGAAAAAGGTCCGAACGTTATTTTTTGCTCAATAACAAAATTCTCGCTAAATAAGTACTTGAGTAGTAATATGTACTCAGCTTAAGTCTATAAAGAGGTAGCTCATACCACGCGACTCTCTGCCTGTATTGAAGTAACGATTAAAAAAGTATATGCCGTCATATAACAAGATCGTCTAGGAATTCTCCAGAATAACCGTTGTGGTATGGTTTGACAATTGGACTGACTTCATTTTAATATAAATGATAAGATACTTATTTTCATGGACCTTAGAATGTCGGATTCAGTCCTCTGTTTTAAACGATAGATACAAAAAGCCCTATTTGGTAATATCTGATTTTTGGTTGCGCCTACGTAAAAAAACAGCAATGATGTTTTTGACAATAATTTTTTACTTATCCGTACGATTTATGCGTACAAGATCATACTCACGATTATTTCATAAAATTCCTCGAAGAAACTGGAATACGTGTAATATTTTTGAATGTGTCATTGAAATAGGGAAAAATCACAAGTTGTGAGATATTTCTTAGGCTTGGACTACGAATCATATGCTTAGGGGGGATTTTTCGTCCGGCAAAAACTAGCGTTTAGACACTGTGCCAGGAAAAATAAAAGTAAACACGTTATCCTAATCTGATACAGTTGACCGAGTATAGACCGATCTTAATAACATTGTAGGTGTTTAGCGCAATCAATTTGAAGTCGGAAGTGGAATTCTTAGTCCCTAATTACACCTCATTGGAGAGTGAAAATCGTTACTAAACTTGACGCTTTCTCTTTTCTTATCCTAGGATCGATGTAATATCGATTTGAATTGGACTCCTATGGAGCACCAAAGACCTACGAAGAGAACAAAAATTGAGATGAATAAAAAAAAGACACTCTTAACGGGTACTATTTTTTTTCCGATCTTATCTGTTACGTTGTAATCGATTCATGGCACTCGCTATTGGCGGTCGTACATACACGGTGGATTATACGATGTTGTACAAATGGACACACCAAACGTCCAGTTAGTGAACACAAATTGATCGCGTTATCAATCAGTTTTCCATCATTATAGATGCGACGATGTAACAATATGGTAATCGAACGATGGCTCAATGCATTGATTGCCTTCTTATAACTGCCGTCCAATTAATAGTATATTGGGTAACAAACTCGGAAGCTAAATCGGTCCTTTCGGGTCGAGCGTAAGTTCGCAAGACCTGTCGTTATAGGTGAACACGCATACGATCCGAAGGCAAGTATACCTAGTCCAAGAGTCAGGGATTTTTTTTCTGCAATCCTCTGCATAATTTATTTTCTTATTGGAAAATGTTCAGGGGCGTCCCCTGAATGTAAATTCAAGTTCTCGGGACATGAGGGTTGAGCTTTAGCCGCCATCTTGAAAAACACGTTTTATCAAATATCTCACAAGCCGCGTATCATACGACAAAAACAGTACAGCTCGTTTTCGTAGATAATAAAATTCTCTACAACTTTTGTTTGAAACTTTTTTCTCTATAGTCTATGGCAAACGTTTTAATTTTTATAAAAAATTTACTTTCCTAGGACTTAAGAGTGGTCTTTTCAGTACTCCGCATATATGCGCATTTGCTGACTCACGATCGTTATAGAAATGAGTACTTTGTGTACGGAAAACCTATATGAAAAAATAATGAAACATGCTCTCGTTATATGAAATCCATTAATCTACCAGCCCAGCAATTCATAAGTATCAATTTTATCCGGTGGGGCCCACCCATCAAGATATCACGTTGATCGCTGTGATTTTTTAAAGCTTCGTAACAATATGAAATCGGAAATCGGTTGCCCTTACGGAAGAAACCCCCAATTTTATACCCAAAGTAACTCTCAACCTCTAATGGGTAAATTCGTACCCCTTAATTCAGGGTTAACCTCGAAGTCAAAGGCTTACTCCCAAGTCGAGGGTTTACTTCCAAGTTGAGGGCTTACCTCTTGAGTGAGGGTTAACCCCCAAGTCAAGTGTTTACCTCCAAGTTGAGGGTGAACCTCCCAATCGAGGATTCACTTTGAAAGAATTCTCGAATCAAGAGCTTATTATGTCATTTTATTGGAATTATAGATGTAACGGTATTACAAATGTGCATTACACACCATTAGTAAAGACAATAGAAACTGAGTAATCAACAAGTTGTCTGGTTATTTCTCATTTGATATCTTGAGGCAATCATATACATCTATTATATATGCATTTGGATATTGATTTTTATCATTGAATGCCACGAAAATGATATATTAACATTATTGAATTATTGTATATCTATACGAATTCGCGTTTAATATAGAAGAAGGGTATAATGTATCCCCACGCACAAAAATAATCGTAAATAAAATTTAATGTACGTATGTATAATTCATACAGCCATGAAGAATTATCTATACCCAATGCATTCCGTTCGTTATTATATTATAATGAAGATGTATGCGTACATGTACTATGTACATACACTATACGAAAATATATAAAATATTCAGATTCGATAATTTTCAGATAATTTTCGAGAACTATCATATAAAAAATCACCGACAAAATCGAAGAGGGTCAATGTTTTTTGATTTGCCGAGTTGGCGTGGGAATTCCCATGTATAGTGTAGTTTATGATTTCTAATTTCAACCCTGAAAAAACTAAGTAGTATTCTTTTGGCATGCAGGGTAAGTAAAATGCAATATCAGTAGTGATCCTTATACTATATAATTCGATGGTTTAATTCCAGCGAGTTGCTCGAAAGTTAAACTCAAATTGAATCATTGGTTTTGCCATAAATAATATACAGATAGATCATTTCAGATGTTATTGAGAATAATAGAACTTCAATGAATATCATAAGAATTACCTTGGAAATTTCACGGGTTATGTTAGCCTGCAATGGAATCAAGGGTTCACTGCCAACCTTTTACACATTATATTTTCGCATTGACACCCAAATTTTATAGTTTACCCTCAAGAAGAGTAAGGTTTATCCCTTGGGATTGCAGGGGACAGTCCCCGCAATGTTGATAGTTCACCCTCACATTTACCATCAGTTAAATTTTGGGGATATGAATTACCCTTCAATGTCGAGGGTTCACCTTCATGTCTTGGGGATTGAACCCTCAATTGATAGGAATTAACCTTCATCGTTAAGGGTTTACCTTCAACGTCGGAGGTGTACCTTCAACGTTGAGGCTTCACCTTCAACGTCGAGGGTTCACCTTCAACTCTGGGGCTGAACCTTCAATTGTTGAGGGTTAATCTCCAACTGTTGGAGATAAACCCTCCATTAATGATGGCTTACCTTCAATTTTTGCGGGTAAACCCCCAAATTTAGGGGTTTATCCTCAACTTTCAGGGTAAACCCTTAAATTTTGTGGCTTACCCCTAAAAATTTAGGGTTCTTTTCCGTGAGGGTGGTATACCACGAAATAAGCATTTGACCGAGTCTCGACGTGAATTCGATCGTGTTGATAATTGAATTATATTTAACAATGAAAACAGCTTTTTCTACATTGAATCAACTAGAAATCAAATGATAAGTAAACTCGTGCTGTTTTACACCTTTGTTTGGAAATAGCGATCTGAAGCTGTCCTTCCAATGCCTACAAAAACAAATAGCTTATTATTTATATTATAAGAAAGCTTATAGTCCAATTGTCAAACTGTATTTCACGTTTATTTTGGAAGATTCCATGATGGAATGAGTATACTTTTTGTACGGTATTTGAATTGGAAAGAGTCACATGCAATGAGGCACCTCTCAGACTTGATCTAAAAATCTTATACTTCGGGAGGACATTTAGTTCGACAAAAAGTAACTTTTAGATATTATTCCGGAGAAAAAAGATCTGTCCCAATCTCAAACGGTCTAAAGTACAATATAGTATGCTTCGATTTACGCCTAGGTAGGTGTGATAAGATCGTACGTACTTCTTACATCGTGTACTGCCGCTGTATTTCATTTGTCGCACTACAAGTATAGAATCAGATACCATGCATCTATTTTCGATTCCAGTTGCGAGCTGCCTTGATCTCTGATCGCTTTGAAGTATAATACAACGTAGCATTTCTTCGATACGACGTCACGACATCGATGTCACTGAGAAGCTATGCGCCTGCCTCTCCTACATGCGCATTCGGGGCTTTGACTAGCCCAAGACTTGGATCAGATTAGATCGTGGTTGCAATATATCCCCGATTAAATAATAGACAATTTGAATATACATTATAGACGGTATAACGCACGAAAATTTGGCTGTGTATAGGTATTTATACATGGACTGCAAAAGCATTATTATGCACGAAATTATGCGAAAAAATTTTTCGCCTGCGGTGTCTGTTGTGAGATTGAAAAAAGCCGAGCACCAAGCACTGGACCCTATACAGATCCTCCTCGCAAGTAGGTTAACGGACTTGATGTTGAAAGCAATTCGTAGAGAATCAAATGCTCTCCAAAGTATCCATTGAACGAAATCCGTAATTTAAATGATTCGAAAGTTACATTCGTCCTGACTAAATTGCATTTTTGTGGGAAATTTTAGTACCTAAAAAAAGATTCCAAAATCAATTCCGTATTATTAAGTGCGGCTTAGTACTTATAATTCTAAAATAAAAAAATGATAACTTTCCCATTTTATTCGGATGAATAAAATTCGAATTCCAGCAATAACCTTTTTGAAAACTGTATTTCAAAGGTATCCTTTCACGAGGATCTCTTTGGTTGCTATTAACAAGTTTTCTGCTGTGAGCGAGAAAAAATATTTGCCTCCAACGGAAACACTCTAGTGTACACAAGTTCGCGAAGAGGGGCAAAAAAGATGATAGCCTATGGCTATTAGTATCAAGTATGTGGTCTGTAAAATACGGTTCACTCCTAATTTCGTATGGATCCTAACGTATTCTAATTATGAGATCAAGAACAGTGTCTTTCATGAATGTCTAGATTGACTGTTTACGCGATATACGTGGCCAAATATCCATAATGTATCCGCAAAGTGGCGCCAGTCATCTCGTGGATGGGATCTGGTTGGGTCGACTACGGGTTCGTGGGTAGGAATCGTAACCACCTACGCGCTGGAACAGAACAGTCAGTTAATTATAGTCAAGCACCGGTAAACAGTTGAGAGATCTTCACGGCAAATAATGACCCCAATAATTGCCTCTACAATAGGGCTGTGTAATTAAACGATCAATTCTTATAGATTTCAATTAATTGCTGAAAAATAATTTGCAATTATTAAAAGCAAAACAAATAACGATCCTGACGTTTAATTAGTCGTTTCAATTAATCGTTTTCCCAATTAATCTTTGGCCGGTAAGTGATTAAGAAGAAAACTGCGAGGTGATTATTCAACGAACATTTCGCTAATTGAGGGAGATTGAGTACGAATGAAATTATGATAAATAATGTAAATTGAAAAAATTTCGAACAATTAACTGGAAGAACAATTGATTGGATATATCGATTAATCGATTAATCAAAAACACGATTGAGCGAAAATAGTGATTAATCGATCCAACGAATCTTCCAATTAATTAATTCTTCGATCGATAGATTAATTGATTTATTATTGAAACAACTGTTCAAAGTCTCCGATTAATCGATTACGCAGTCCTAACTCGTATATAATATGTAGCCCTATGTGCGTGTATTATATAATAACCTAATCACGTCATATGAGTATATGCTATAGACATGCTTTATTCTCATGGTAAACCACATAACGTTTTCTAAGGATGACGTTTACATAGTTGTTTCTGTCTAGAAAGATGATAACGCCGGAAGAATGAGATATTTGTACAGAGCGTGTGTCTTAACTCTGCACAAATTTC
Source organism: Neodiprion lecontei (assembly GCF_021901455.1). NCBI lineage: Eukaryota > Metazoa > Arthropoda > Insecta > Hymenoptera > Diprionidae > Neodiprion > Neodiprion lecontei. The sequence goes on from NC_060262.1 coordinate 18,353,311, forward strand.
TAGGGTGTGTGCAGAGGCTGCCTAGGCAAGCATTTCGAGATAGGAAACCCATGGTTGGAATCTCATCCTAACGACTCTGGAGGGCTTTGAAGGATTTAGCTCGGCGCACTTGTTCGTAGTGTAATAAAGCAGATGTGATCACGTCCGGTATAACGTTTTATTCGACCGTAGACAAGATGAAAACCTTAAAAAAGAGAGATCTTGTGTGAAATCAACAACACGATAAACATTGCAATGGAAAAAAAAACAACAATTTCCAGCGCATGTAAACAGAACTTGAAAAAAGTGACGAAATATCAAAGGCCCAGGCACGCCTGGGCATGTGCACAGTAATGCAGTAAAGGGTCCGTTTGAAAACATGAAATTCTGCTCTGAATTACAGGAAATTTTGTTGTTACTTTTTTCAGTGCAAAGTTTATCGTTTTGTTGATTTCACGTAAGAACTCTGTTTTGTAATATTATTATATATACAATATAATGTTGAGTGGGAAGTGATCACATGTGATTCGTTACACTACAGACAACAAGAAAGCTTCAAATGGTGACCAAACACTATGTACCGACAGGTTGAGTTGCTATTCAACATGTGTAATTACTTTTCATACTTTCAATGAATAAATTGAAAATTCACGAAGAGCACTCGTATTATCGGCACGGGCACACATTTTGAAGTACCTTATGCCAATATTCGAGCTTATCGTTGGCTGATTCTGCACGTGACGCACCGCGACAAACGCATACCTCACTTGGATTGATTGGGATGTTTATTTCAATTCACACTCAATTATTTTTAGTGATTGGCTATTCAACGCTCTATTATAGCTCCACGCAAGAATTTCTATTTAGCATGCCAGCGAACTAGTTCGGTTTCACGGCAAGCAAAACGTATGAACCATTCAATATCGTCATCGGTAACTCTAACCTCGATGCTGATTTCCATGATGATGATCTATGTTTAATGTCTTTTCGAAAATTGGTGAACAACTTACCAGATTCCTGTGTCAAATTAAGAATTGCTTGGAATCGGCCTTCGTGAGGAAAGTTTGATCAACCTGAATATGATAGTGATAAATGTTTATATAACATTTTCCAACTGATACACGTAAGTTTGCTTGTATACATGGTATGCTCATGAAATGCATGAAATGTGTTAAAAATTAATTCGAAGGTCCCCGCACTATTGATTTTTGGGACTTGTGTCCATGAGAACTTTTTATCGGGAGGATATGTACTATGACATACTGAAAATCCAGCTAATTCGACCGGTAGCCAATTTGCACGAGGATCCTGCGGTGTCCTTTAACATTTCACGTCCATAATTGAGAATGAGACATAATATATGGAAACTTTTGGTATGTCAGTGATACCATGAAAAAAGACTAATCTCCAATATAAGATGCCTGAAGTTTATTATTATGATTGAACTTATTTTTCGTTGCTGAGAGACTTGTAATTTCGTTTTGGTTCGCAATCAACGATCATATTTCATTCCAATCAGTGGCCACCAAGCAGTATTCTACACTCAGAAAAAAAGTATAATTGAAGCTAAATGAAAGTAATGTTTCACTCTCAATATAATTAATTATTAGTCCTACAACAGCGTGGAATCATATTTCAATTTATTCTAACGAGTTTAAGTATATAATTGCATCACGAGACAAAGTAAATATTGATAAGTCAAAATTTATTTGATACTGAAATGACATTAAACTTATTTTATGACAAATCACTCAATGGCGAAAGTAGTACAGGATGGAATCTATGCATTTTGAGCACCTAAGTTATCGGAAGTCAATACAATTTATAACTCCTTCTATAACTGGAGAGCACTATAAAGCACTCAATGGCATCAGCTGTTATAAGGCATAATAGAAACTCGGAAGTTTTCGAACTAAAAAAAATTGTTGATACTTTAACTACGTAAGAATTTTTAAATTTCTCGAGTACGAACGGAAGTCAACTTCTACTCGCAATCGGTGCGGATAATTTCAAGGCAAATATTAAGAAATGAAAAGTGACGTTCATTACAGAAACCTTTTCCAATAATGACCGTACCTACTCATACCATGGAAAATACCGAGACTCCTTACAAATTGAAAAACCATGACGCAATGCCCATAAATTATGATACTTACAATTAATAATATTTGTTAAAAAAAGAAAAGAATTAGCATCGTGCCGATTTAGTATTAGTCCAGTGTTGAGGAATTCACAACTTTCCAACTCTGTTATTATTCAAACTACCACAAACTCACGGACTAATAGTATTAGCTGACTAATCGTAATGGAACGTAGTTATAGCGCTAAGGCAAATTCGCCATAGGTTACGCCATACATTCAAGGAGCGGATAAAACACGCATTATACCTATATCCATAAAACCGGTGGAAGTATTAAACCTCGGCTTGATCGCCCACGCTTGTTTAGCCCCGTAACAAAAGGTCGGAAGTCTTCATCCTCCGTTGGCTCGTCTAGCCTCATATTTTCTACAATCTTATCGCGACTACACAGGTATAAAAGATCTCAGCATTCGCTGTATTGAGTTTCGGCCATGGCTGTGTGAGCCAAGAGCCGCTATCTCCTGGCGCCAAAGCTTTCGTTACGTTGTGCTGCCACGCGAAGAGCGAACATTGGAGAACCCGGAACACGAACTTAAGGATGAATGAGAAACACACTCTGAAACAAAAGTTAGGAAATGGGAAAAAACTATCCGAGAAACCTCGTAGAAATATAACGCAGTAATGTATAATACAGACGAATATATGTTGTTTACCGTATTTACACAAAGTTGTTTGCACTCACTCTGGAGATTCGTAATACTTTTTAGGTAAATGGAGATTTCTAGGCCGAACAGAATAGCCTCGAAAACATTAATATCGAATCAAAAACACCAAGTTTGATTATTTTAAGCTTGCGGATTATACAACCTTTTTTCACATTGTCGATATTTTTTGTCTCTTGATATAGCTTGGGTTATTCGAATTTGCTCAGATTCGTTACTACTGCGTAGCAGAAATGTTACTACCAACAAAAATTCACTGTGCAACTTAGAAACTACCAAAATGACAGTTCACATTCAAATAAGTACCAAAAACAATATCTTTCCTACACTGTGGAAAATTTCTATTGTAAATTTTCTAAAAATGTATTGGAGGCATTATTCGGGTTCAATATTGTGAATTTACCGTACATGTAATAAGTAATTTGACTATTAGTAATTGTGTGATTGGTAACTAATAGCAATATTTAGTATAATTACCAAACATTAGTGAGATAAATATCGTAATCTTGAATTCATTCGATTTATTATCTGAAAATTCAATACAGGAATTTTGAATTACAGTTTGTTAAATTTATTATACGAGACTTTATGGTAAATGTATACTAATACTGTAAAGTAAGAAAAGTATATAAAAAACGGTTTGATAATAATTGATTATATTAACATAAAAAATTATTAATATAAACGTCTCGGGTGGAGCTATTTTTAGCACACATGTCATACATGCAGTTCAAGCATATGTCATATATCTAATCTTAAATTCTGAGAGTCGACGGAAATTCTTAATCGAACTGACGATTCCGACCATACTTGAATTATTATAACTGGCATATTTCGGCTCTCCGTGCATCGTATTGATGCAGAGTTTAAATAAAAGCTTTTAAAATTTAGAAACGTACAAAACTTGTCAAATACCGAATTCCATCGTGAGAGGAGAGAAATTTGCGATAATATTTCCAGCGGCTAGGCCAAAGGCTTCTCTTCGCGGTAAAAGATAGTGTGTCATCTTACGCGCGTTAATTTTTTTTTTTTCACGAACTCGGTGCAATTAGTGACCGTCAATCTTTATTTGGCAGTTATTGGAAAAATTACATTTCTGTAAATTTATCAAACGGTTTTTCTCTTTACGAAACTTTTGATTCAGAGTATGGGTCCGATTTATAGCGAAAGGCACATATATGTAGTCTTCGAATTTCAAAAGGCCTGAGTTCTCTTAGCGTTTATATAATAACAATAACGTACTTACAGGCCTGGATTTTTCTTTCTCGGTATCTTTTAAGTATACATAATGCAAAGAAGAGAAAGAATACGGAATGAACAAATACTACTGCGGATACCCGACGTAATGGTCAGTTTGAGAAATGTAACACACGTGTAACTTTTTCAACGTATTCAACAAGGCAAATGAGTTAACGCGATGTCACTGTTGTTACACCATAGAAAGGATTTGTTGACTTTCGTCAATGATGCGGAAGAAATCTTCTTTTTATTTAAAGAAAATCAAACTAGGCAAATCCTGATCTTCAAAAATTGATTCTCACTTATTATATGCTCATTTGTTTAATTTGTTTCAATTATGTACAATTTTTTTTTTTCTTCAGATAATCAACCAGGTGTCAAAATTTTGTTATAAAATTTATGTTACGTACAAAATAGAAGTATTGTAGTAAAAGAAAAGGAAACAGCAAACATTATAACAATAATGTCATGCACCTGTTTGTTCATTACAATAAAATAAAATAACAATGACATGTTACTTAATTGACTGTTCACTCGTACAGGAATCGTCTATACGAAACGAGTATTTGCTGATATGTCATTGTCAACTTAATCGCTGTTAGCTACGAGCTTTATTGGCTTGCGGTGCTCAGTAGCGGCATAATAAATAATCCTATATACATCGATAACAATTTTTTTATTCATTCCTTCTCCAGCTTTGAATAACGTTGAAAGAATTAATTCTGAAAATATATTATGCATATTTTTTAATTACAGAATATAACGTGATCGAAGAAGAGCCGGGCCTTGAGGTAGCCCCGGCTCCTTGCGCGGGTTACAAACCGGGCGAAGATGATCTTCAAACCTTTGATTTCATCAGGAGGTATAAATTGGACTTGCTGGATACTCAACGCCCCGGAGTAACCAGAGTCAGAGGAAGTAATCGCATGCAAACGGCGTACAGATTGGACAGGGATGCAGATTTGACCTTACCAACAAGGTAATTACAAAAATAAAATAATTTCTACACCGCATTCCTTCGCAACAATCGAACCGAGACCAATTTCAATTCGACAAAATCCGATTTGTCCCATATTTCTCTTGTGTCCAATCAGTGTCACAGATTGCTCAATATAGTTGATACTTTCATTTTTTAATCGGTGATACACCGCGAATGCGTTTTAATTTACGATCGTGAGTATCAAAAAGTTTACAGTTTGCATACAATTTCATTTTTCACATACATATATGTCTTTATAAACTTTTTTCCCTTGAATATACAAGGACGCGGGAATTTTTTTAATCACGAGCCGAAATTTGCAATTGAAATTTTACCGCTACAATCGGTTATACAATTGTTCGAATATCCGACAAACCATACGAGCGGTTCAGAAATCGCGAGATCATTAACCTCGACTTCACTTGTCGACTTCTTCGAAATACAAGTACTGTGAGTGAGTCATAAACTTACGACTGTATTTCATTACCTATGAGGCGCCATCGAAGTCTCGCGTCCGAGAACGAAGCATAACGAACGACTCCCAGATTCAGTCACGCCACGTCCGTGTTTCAGCAGATTTTACGATGTACCAATTATGTGGTTATAAAGTAAAATCCGAGATGCAGCGAAATCCGATTTCATTGATTCTAATCATGTTTTGAAGAGGGTGCTACCCTGGGCTTAACCTTTTAGAAATGACGAATGCCTTCTATTTCAAGATGCGGTCAATTTTGAGTAGAACATTATTTAGAATTAGACACGTCGCGAGCTATTTGTGAAACTCGCCGCTCAGCGCCACCAGATAGGCAACTGAAGTTACATCTTAAGTCTGCACTGCCATTTCTGAAAATATATCCTTATCCTGACTGACGAAACCGCGGTAACTGCCAACTCAGATCCTTTTAGCAACGGCAGAAGAGTCCTCAAACCTAACTTTGGCTATCTATCTGCTGGCACTGATTGTGAGCGGCGGGTTTCTCAAACAATTCTCGGTATGTGAGGTCTACATCACAATGCGTTATGTGTGTAACGCACACATATGAAAAATACAAAAATTTCATGCGGCTGAAGTTAATAACGTTAACATAACTAAACAGCAGGGAAAAAATCATTTATGCGCAATTTGAGAATGACTTTCAAGGATTCGGCTTTTCAAAATAAGAGTGTGTTTTGTTTATCGTGGTTTACTAAATTTCAGATATTCTTAAATTTGGGAAATGATGATTTATCCTAAATATGCATCGTTATAGTAACGTTAACTTTATCCTCATACAATTTCGAAGTTCTGTGTTGTTGTTGCGCTATTTGAGTGCAAGTATATTTGATACTGTGCCTAGTTTCTTGTAGGTTTAAACAGGCTGGCCAACGCTGTCTAATTGGGAGCCAACGCGAACTGTCAATACGCCTAGCATTTTAAGGTTATGTTGACTCAAATGCAGATCCGTCATATTTTGGCAAGTATGAGTTCTCAACGCAACATAACTTCGAGATGCCCCTACATTTTGATTGATAACATCCATAGACATATAAGAATAGACCGCGGGAGTATCGGAGGTGGCTCGTTGGTGAATGCGATAGCGCAATAGAAAGAGGAAGCTCCATATAGTACCCCTCTATCCTTGTCTAATCGCGCATGCGCGCTCAGCGTTTCTTTAGTAAGAATGAAATATAAAATGAATGGAGGGATGGAAGTTCTTATATATTGTACATAAAACATAAATTAGAAGTTATAATTTAAAAATAAGAATAATACTAATAAAACATTTAAATTAAATAATTGAATCTTAAATCGTAAAATGCTGTTCATCATTTTTATTAGGTAACAAACATGAATGATGCACACAAGTACATACTGTATGATCATATACTGTAGTAAAACGTTCAATATTACTACACTTAAAACAATACGTAAAAATATATTATATTTTCGTAATATATAAAAATATTATTTTACAAGAAATTTATAAGCATATCTTGCACGAATATTCTTTTTGACTCATTTGACTTTGGTTATTAAATACTTATAAATAATTTGAAAATACTTAACAAAATTATTGTCCTTTAAAAATCGTGCGATTATTGTTCTGCATGCGTATTCTTTGGCTTTGACCTTGTAAAAGTTGACCACGCAGTGTGTACGCGTGTCCGCGCGTGCGCGACTAGATGAAGACAGTGCGATCCCATATGAGGGATTCTCCGTCAACTCGGCCACTTTTTTTTCGATCATCTCAGATCTGCCCCATAATTGGTTATATCAAAGTAATACTAAAAGGTACTCTATGTGAATTTTTTCAGATTTTTTAATTCATTACTTGAGAAATTGCCGTTTTTTTCGAATGAATATATCTCGGAAAGTTGAAGTAACTGAAAAATAATGACTCTACATAAAAGTTGCAGTTTTTTGTTAGCTTTCAAGAGGAATTTTTGAAAAAATTTTTCAGTTCCGGTAACGCTGATTTTTTACCAAAAAAGGAAGAAATTATTTTTTTTATTCAAAAAGGACCCTTTTTTTTGCTGAAAAAATTACAGGTTTTTTTTACCCTAGAACCTCGATCCGTGCCACTCTGGTGATTTTTTGGCGATATTGTCACACATATTGGAAGATTGTAATTTTTTCAGCGAAAAAAAAGGTCTTTTTTGAATAAAAAGAATAATTTCTTCCGTTTTTGGTAAAAAATCAGCGTTACTGGAACGTGAAAATTTTTTCAAAAATTTGTCTCGAAAGCTAACAAAAAACTACAACTTTTATGTAGAATCATTTTTTTTCAGTTACTTCAAGTTTCCGAGATATATTCATTTGCAAAAAAACGGCAATTTCTCAAATAATGAATGAAAAAATCTGAAAAAATTCACATAGAGTACCTTTTAGTAGTAATTTGATATAACCAATTATGGGGCAGATCTGAGATGGTCGAAAAAAAGTGGCCGAGTTGACGGAGAATCCCTCATATGCAACTTTCTCTTTCTATTCCGCTATCAACTTCTCAGCCCGGTCACGCGGCCTATTCTTATATGTCTATGATAACATCTGACAGCTACTCAGTTGGTCAACCTGACAAGCAGACGAAAAACTCGACAGAAATTAGTTGAATCTGCCAATAGAATCACATGACTTAGTGCGTGCGTATTTAATTGCATAGTATCCTGATTGTTTGACGTTCACGGCATAAATCACCTCACAAACTTCAAGTGTGTGGTTCATTAGAAAATACAAGAATTGAATGAAGTGACAACTTTTGGAAGAGGTTAAGGTATGAATTATTTGGTTTTAAGTCACGTATAATTATTATACCTATTACCATTCTGGGCCACAAATGTCCTCTTCATAAATCGTGGTAGTGGTAGAGCGAAGCAACACAAAATAATCAGAGAATTACAACATGTGAGACCTGCTGAAATAAATGTGGCGCATTCTGAAAATAATCTGCACTTATCGGCACGTGTGAAGACATCGGTTTATTTTTCCCCTTTTTTCTGTTTCAGTGATATTTTTCCCTCCGGATTACCAGAGGAATTCAGTTTAATATGTACCTTCAAAACGCGAAAGTGGCCAAACCGGCCATGGCACGTAGTGAGGATACTCGATGTCAAAACACGGCCACAATTCCTGATCACTTTGAACCTCAAGAAACGGACTTTAGAATTCTCGATCATGAATTATGACGGAAAACTGCAAACAGTAGTCTTCAATAACATCTCCGTGAGTACTTATTTTCTTATCTAGAACTGGTGCGTTTTTTCGCGTTCAAAGTCAGTTAAGACCGACGACTTCGGTCACTTTCGGGATGGTCGAACTCATTAGTGTGAATTACAGTCAAAGCCAAGCTACGCTAGAATTAAACTCCTCGAAAAAGGCAGAAAATAAAGTCTATTTCTAATTAGAAGTCGAAGAAATCGCTTTTATCGGTATACCGGGTGCTTCTTACGTCTACTTGAGCTTTTATGCATAATTTGCGGCTGATTATTCGACTTCACATTTCGTACGTCAGAGAAGATTTGCTGCTAGTTCGGCGATTAGCGGTGATGATCGATATCACATAATCATGGATAGAAACAATATTGGAGTGAAACTTCAAGTAAAGATTGTTAGGCCATTTCACTCCTGGAGTGGCTATCGAAACTTATACACTATACAGTGCATTATGCCCATCGTTAGTGACGATTCCGTCTGTTTCGCAATGAATTACGTCATGGGAGCGGCACGCGGGGATGTGAGGCATTAACCATATACCTACACGCTAGGTGCCATATTTCAAAGCGTAAGGCCCGCATAAATCTCTGCTCCAAACATATGCATATCGAGTTACGGATTCTTGCGTAATTGTTCAGAGCATATTCGAATCTAGAAAAGCACACGATCCAGCGGAGGTTGACCGGAACGCGTATCAAACTATAACGAGCTAACCATATCCTGACTACATTGGTGCGCGATGCGTCATGTCAAGCAACGGTCCGAGATTACCGAAAATTCCGTTACCGAGGATCCGTTTTGCTCTATAATTGACAACTTGTGAACTTGTTCAATACACTCATAAGCCGACAAGCTTGGAGATTGTTTTTCAGGTTCTTAGGCAACATTTTTGTTCATTCGGACAGTTCATACGTAAAAGCTATACCGATGTGAAAGTATGAAACGTAATTTCTCGATTTTGTAGTCTAAATTACAAATTTGAAGAATAAAACAAATCAATCACGTCATTATTTTCTCACTGTATATATACATGGCATATATTTCATCTAATTCGATGGTCACTTCTTGATCATAAATGTATAACTCGGTGTTTTTGAATATTTATAGAAATGTTGCAGGTAAGTAGATATTCGAGTGTATCCGCACTACAAGGGGTTACTCTCATTATACACTTGTAGTCACACTCTAAAGACATTACCGCGCTGTCATCTCACTATACACTGACGCTTTATGTGACTAGGATTCTATTATACGCTTAGAGGTATCGCGTAGAGTCTCATGCCTCAATTAATCATGTTGTGTGCGTCTTTTGAAGTAGGATCAGAGTATGAGGAGGGAAAAATGAAACAGCGACATCGGGTGCTTTGAAGAATTTTATACATCAGTTTTATAGCGGCCCGTGGTCATTACATACGCATGCAGCCTCCGTCGGTTGCGTGCTACGACGTTTTATATCGCAAATGATGCCATTAACACTGATCTGGCTAATGAACAAGCGGCGCTGTTCAATTTCTTTACCCTCTGTTAAATCGATACTTAATGCTTTGAACAGCCGATAACAATTACGACCAGTAGCAGGTCTGGTACTTGATACTGAATATGAATTATCCCTTATTACTTTCGATAGTCGCGAAAATTAATACGCGTACGGAAAAACACCAGCAAAGTAACAATGCTTACACCTGTTCCATAATGTAAAACAACTGCTCGAAGCGATGGCCTCAATAAAACTTTTTACGGTGTACCTCGCTACCTAATCGCTACAGCGTGTATGGCGTTGTTGTAATTCATCTTTCACAGATTGTAGATATTTACATACCCGTAATGTTCCACGGTGAATAGATAATTACCAAACATACTCGCGATTTTTGTGTCACAACGCGTTGTTGACGCTACAGCGAGTAATCGTAACAGGGCACGTCTTTCACACTATTGCACCGCTGGCCGAAATTATCGAGACCATTGCTCGTCTCAAGTGATTGTTTGTTTGTTTTTTTTTTTTTTTGGTGCCGCTTTACTTTAATTTTCACAACTCACACCCAGATCGAATTACCTTGGCGTTTAGGTTTTCGACAGAGGCTGGCACAAAATTCACTTTGGCGTCTTCAGGCAAAGTGTGGTCTTGTACGTAGATTGTGAAAGAGGCATTTCACAACCATTGGAGCTGAGAGGACCCATCGATGTCAACGGGAAAACTTCAATTGCCAAAGTTGGCAACTTAAGACGGACAGTACCTGTAAGTTTTCTGTTACAAATAGAATAAAGTTTTTTTTTATTTCAACATAGTCTTCTCCAATAGCAACATATTATGCACAACTCGTTAATTATCATTATACTTTTACGGAGAAGACATTTTCCTATCGTGATTCTTCTTTCGCTATAAGTTATTTTGTTCAGCAATATTCCAAGGACTGTTCATTCGAAATCAGCTGAGGGGCTTAATTGTGATCGACTTACAGTATAGAAAAATATAATTACTGTTGCAGCTGTCAATCTGCTGCTCGCAGAGACATGGATTTCCAGATGACTTCTGCAGATAGCTTTGTTACGTACGCCGCGATTAACAACCACTTAACACTTTACAACCGGAGTTAATAAATTATTGAGCGCTCACGCCACGTTAATACTGCATGCTTCAATTGCTCACCATACAATTATCGTTCTTGTTTTATATATACGTTTCGTTATTTCCCGGTTGCAAAGTTAAATTATCGATCAATACAGATTGATGAACAATAAATACTCAACGCTCCGAGAAATTCAATTCAAACGGAGGTCTCGCGTTTTTACTATTCACCAACACTCAATAGCACGTTTCGATCTTCAACTGAATAGATTACCATGAATATTTTTTTGTTTAATTGATATTAGAATATATTGAAGTAGGGATAATTAGCAATAAAAATTATCATAAATTTAAACCTTTAAATATAGCCGAAGGCAAAGACCATGTTAGACATTCTCTTTCCGTGTTCTTTTATTTGCAACAAGGTATAGATATTATAATTACCAATAATCGATTGAACTGTTACAAATAGGTTGACTTACAATGGATGTTACTCAGTTGTGACCCTACAAGACCCCAGCGAGAAACATGCGACGAATTGCCGGTGAGCTGATTGTCAGTTACAAAATAGCATGAGTGAACAAAAGTCAAGGCCTATCTTATACTTACAATTTTTGCTTTTATTCATCAGAAGATTATACCCGGCCCTGGTAATCCCCCCATTCCTACAGGGAACCCTCCTCAAACGTGTTCTATCACCTGTCCACAAGGACCTCCTGGCTATAACGGCACACAGGTGAGCTATTTCTGAAATATACATTTATAATAATTTTTTAGTATAATAGCAAAAAATCACATGAAATATATATCATTCAAGTTGTTATTCCGAAAGATTTCCGTTACCAATTACCAATATTTTGATTTTCGCAGTGTAACATGTAGGAGAAGTTGAAATTATGTTGTTATGACTCGTATCAGTCAGTTAAGATAAGAGTTCGTTCGATCTGCTTAACCCAAAATCTTCACATCTGCTGCGTTATCTCCATGAACCGTGTTTGACAACCGAACTTCGGGTGGACAGCCTGTACGAAAATTCGATAAAGCTCTCTCATGCGAATTTGGACGCGCAATCGACCGACACACCATTTCCTCTCGGATTCTTCTTCTGATTTTCACTGAATAATATACATATAGCAGAAGCTGGAAGAAGCCTGAAGGGTGGTGTGAAGTTCGGAATATATATGTTTTGATTTTTGCCATTCAACTTCCATAAAACCTAACAATTCCCTATGATCAATATAGGGAGTAGCAGGTCCTCCGGGACCACCGGGACAGAAAGGAGAACGTGGATTCATAGGTTTACCGGGAAGCGCGGGGCTCTGGGGAGAGCCTGGACCACAAGTATGTCCTTTGATTCGTTTCAGGTTTATCGCATCCGGTCGAAGAAGGGAGTAGGAAGTTAACAACTGTAGCTTGTTAAAAACTTGAGCAAAACCTGTAGTTACCTGCCACCAGTTCCTGAAAACCGATCACTACTTATCACCGTTGAACACAGGATAAAATGTGGCAAATACATTAACAATCCAATTCATTATTATATTACGCACATAAAGTTGCCTTTCTCGTTTAAGGAGGTTTGTTAGCCAAAAATCGATACTTTTTATTGGCTCTATTACGAGATAATCGTATATTGCATATTCAAAAAATTATTGTAATCGTAAGCTACGAAAATCTCCTGAAAATCTGTTCCGATGGCTTTGTGGAAAATAGTCTTCTGAATAAAATGAGTCTTCGTAGCGTGAAATCGAAGAAACCTACGAGATTTTTAATCGTTTGGAAACGATTTGAAATGGAGTATCTCTCTCTAATCTTTTGTTTCTTATATTTATGTATTTTTAAAAAGATCTTAGTTTGCAAATACAATGGTTCAATAAATCCTAAATGGACAGCTAGTATGTATAAAAATATCGTTTTTTGGCCAATTAACCTCCTTTAGTTTGTTTGTACAATTTGTATACGCAGTTAGAAAAAAGTGAAGAATCCACGTCGGTGCCAGATTTTATTCTATCCCAACAATGTGAAACCCTCTAAACTTTTTTAGTAAGTTGTGAATGCCTACCTTAACCCCACTGCCTCTTCTTCTGTTTCCATTGGACTTATATAGGGGTCACCTGGCCCACGGGGACCAATTGGCCGCATCGGAGAACCAGGCCTTCCAGGTTTTCCGGGCCCAAAGGGATTTCCGGGGCTCAATGGATTACCCGTATGTTTTTAACGAATCTAACAATTTTTCTGCTCTTTAATAGATTCTTCATTAATCGATGAGCTTTCGTAGAAGTTGTAATCACACAGTAACTCACGTACCGTTGCATTAGTAACTATATACTTACAGTAGGTAGATTCTAATATATTGCAATTCAGTAAGACTAGCACACCAGTGTATTGTAATACTGTATTCACATGTGAGTATAAAACTTATTCATTACACCATGTTGGAAAAAGTATGTTAATTTTGCCTATTTCTAAATGTTAAAGAGTTTGTGCTCATCCAGCATGTACGGGTAATAATGAACGTTGATAACTGGACTGTATGGAAAAATTGACACTAGTTCCATATTCCATTCCCGAACGATAAAAAGCTTTGCAAATTATCGTGCTAACATTTTGAAACTTTGGACTTCGACGCATATAACTCCAGGTTAAAATAAATACAAGCAAGTGTCATCATTCAAGCATTAATCATCGAAAGTTGGACGTGATTATAACGTAAATTTCACGTGTTTCATTAAAATATAATTTCAACTCCATACCAGATGATTGCTTAATGTAGGTAACAATTATTTGATAATGTATTTAAGTATTTAATTTAAACAGAATCAGTAACAAAAATACAATGTTGGATGAACTGAAGAAATAGAATAAAAAAATGTCAATAATTACCAGATTTCGTTCATTATATTACTATTTGAGTATGTTGTACAATTGTAATAAAATAACAGAAACTGGACATTTTTGTGAGCTGCACAAATTTGTTAACACTTTAACGGTGTGGTAAGTTATAAATTTCGGCAGAATTTACAGTAGAATTACACAAATAATATTAACTTACTGCTTCCAACAGCGTAGCTTCACATCGTTATGAACATTTGTTTTCACGCGGGTTTAGCTAGTATGCATTCGACGTACATTTCGAGTTGTTTTCTAGTACTTACAGTGGACTCAGTAATTCAATATAGTTTTTTTACCAGCAATTCGCCATTTCGGAATAATTCACGACAATTTCGCGCTGCCAATCTAGGGACCTCGAGGTTTGACCGGTCCTGAAGGACTTCCTGGTCCCCAAGGTATCATCGGCCCTCATGGACCTCCAGGGAGCACTGGACCCAAAGGTGATCGCGTGAGTAACCAAATACATCCTCCTGTACTTTTAGAATTTGAACCTTTTTTTTTTACTTTTGTTTATTTAATGCGTATTGTTCATCGTTTCTCCATCATCAGGGAGACATGGGTTTCGCTGGACTCAAGGGAGACCAGGGCGAAATCGGGCCACCGGGTTTTCCGGGCTCTCCGGGACCTCAAGGACCTCCTGGAAACGGGAGTGGTGAAACTGTGCAGGGTCCCCCGGGGCCGGTTGGACCACCTGGGCCTCAGGGTGCTCCGGGAATTCGAGGATTCACTGGGGAACGAGGCGATTCGGGGTTTCCTGGACAGGCTGGAGTTCCGGGTGAACGAGGCTTGAAGGGCGAACCTGGAGATTACGGGCCGCCGGGACCTCCAGGACCCCAAGGATTAACGGTGGGTAAATTTCATAAAACGCCATAAGAACTGTGGTGTTGAAATTTATCAAAATTGGTCAGAGTGGACTACTATAAAGGAATTTTTGTGGTCAATCTGGAAATTCAAAATCAGATAGTGTTAGATAACACCAAATTATGTGAACTAAAATTTCACATCGAATTCTTCCCACACAGCATACTCTAATTCAATTAATTTCTTCGATTGGGTATGAAATCACAAACATCTAATTGTGAGTCAAATTTTTGTTCAGGGTCTTCCAGGAACACCAGGCCAACCCGGGAATGCATTAATCGGAGGAACAGTTCCGGGAGCTCCAGGATTACCGGGAACGCCAGGCGCAGCTGGACTACCTGGTCCTACTGGACAAAAGGGGGTCAAAGGTGATCAGGGTGACCGTGGCGAACCTGGAATTCGAGGTGACAAAGGTAGTTGACTTTTTAAGTTTCGCTGTTTGTACATCTTATTTATGGTAATAGCATGATATAATCAGTCTGCCAAATTTTTAACAGCTTCTTTTTTGACAGCGTTCTAGTTTTTTCGATTCTAGGCAACATATATTCATTACATACATATATGTCCGTTTCCAAAGCAGGCACACTTACTGGTGATACAGATTTAAATAGTAGATTTAATTAAACTGAATGTTTTCGTATGCTCGATAGGAGCATGGGTCGAAATAAGAATAGCTGCTGTGTGTACACTTGGGTACAATGAATCCGAGACGCCTAATTTTTTACACCAGATAGTTAAGTTGGCAACACAGAGAAATCTACAACGCCATAGTCGTCCGAGCGCGAAACAAACTCAATCTCAATATACATAACATAACCCATGACTGCGAATCTAACCTTAGAATACGTGTCAATCCAACAATTCATTATCCCCGCAGTGTTCTAAGGTTAGATTCGACGGTAATGGGTTATGTTATGTTTATTCAGATTAAGTTTGTTTCGTGCTCGGCCGACTATGGCGCTGTAGGTTTCTCTGTATTTCCAACATAACTGTCTCGTGCAAAAAATTAGCCGTCTCAGATTCATTGTCCCCAAATGTACATCCGACAATTAGTGTAATATAATATATCTCGGGATAATGTTCTTCTGTACATCGATATTCATCATCATTCTAATCAATCTATTGCCATTAAAACTACTCGCACTCTAATTAATTATCGGTCACTTTGAGGTAAAGACAGGATTCGATATTTTATAAAGAACAAAAACTTATGAGTAAAGAATTAAATTCTTTGCATTTCGATAGTTGGCCTAGGATCTATAACGAATGGAAGGTAATCTCACGGTCACGACTAACAAAATGTAATAGAAACTTCGCCACGAACTCGTCTTTGTAAGCCTTCTTAAATCTACTAGCTATTCAAGTATTACCAGACCTATTATTTCGAATAGCCAAAGTAGCGGATAGCATCTCACTCGGTTCTTGATCAGCCTGGGAATATAGCGATAATTGAGTCAACTATAGATCCGAATGATGATGCTCTTGTTTGCGGTGTCGATGAAGAAGGTAGCTTTCAGTGCATGCGTGAATTTGGGGGGACCCCATGATTAGATGTGATTACCAGTGATTTTGTTTTTATGAAGTCAGAGACCGATTGATCTGAACATTAATGATAACACGCATTTTTGCTTCTGCATAGCCATAATATCAATTATACCAGTCCAATTACAGTTGATATAAACCTAGATTTATCATCAAACTTGGCCAAAATGTATTCACTTGATCCAACTAGAAATAGCGAGTAATTGTCGTGTGGGATTAAAATAACAAATAGCTTTTAAATATGGCTTAATCAGTGTGTATGTGGTTTAACGGTCAGTTTCATATCCGCATGCAAACGAGATTGCACAATCTACAATAACGATCCACTCTGCTGTTGCTCGACTTGTGAATTATAAAATTTCGTACTGAGAAAACGAATTATGCACATCTACCCAACTCGGCCAGGTTCTCTTTTAATCTTACAGTATTTAATAGGTCTATTGCGATCACGATGATGCGTAAAATAAGCATGTATGTACCTGAAATTTTGATCGAAAACTCAAACTGTAGCTCATACTTAGCTCTGATGACAAGTTTTATGAATTAGTAAGCTGAAAGCTAATTGTTGTGTTAACCTATATTCCTTTTTACATAAACTCTGTATTAGTGACTACTTGAGTTTTCAATCTAGCTTGATTCATAAAAACTTCAGACACCTAAATGAGCTGGCAAGGAACTAAATTTTTTACTGGAGAAAAGAACTTCATTTTTTAACCTTTGCCGTAAACTCCGCCACATAGAAGGTTCAATTTAATCTCATAAAGTTTCTAGAATGGTACGTGAGCCCAATACAAAGAGTATAACAAACGTTCAGTAGGAGATATTGCAGAAGATAAAGAGATACATACATGTTTTTTTTTTTCTACAAGCACGGACGATTCCAGATGCGTTCTTTAGCGAGAATGAAAAAACCTCTGAAGTGTTTCAGATGTGTATCAAGGATGGTGGTAAAGCGTCCGAGAATGTAGCAATGACGTAACAATCTCAATTAACCAGACTATGCTAATTTCTGACACGGAGCGCAAAGTAGCTTGCCGCGATGCTAAAAAACAGCTCATCCGTAATTTAGAAAATTAAGCTGTATGAGGGACTTAAAAAAACACAAAGTACTTCTCAGTATCGCTTCGCGAGTTAAAATAGGCCATGCAAAACTCTATCGTTGGCCTCAAGTTTATTCTGTTGATTATATGTGCATAGGATGAGCAAAAATGTATCAGTGTTTTTATTCTAGTGACTTTGTTAAATAAAAACTCAGCTGGTCCGTACTCTCCATTGATCAAATGATACACGGAGCCTTGACAGGCACAATGCAATAATATTAGCTCTGCTATAAATTACATTTTTGTATGACCGCACAGCTGAGTATTCTAATTGAGAAACACATTGTCAATGAGCGTTAATCGCCAAAAGGTCGCTAGCGTTGATGAATAATTTATTTGAATTACTCAGGCCACGGGACTTGCTTAAACCGTCTCGCTTATCTAAAACGTTTTGTATCAAAAGGATTTCCCTGTTAAAATTAAAAAGATAGAGATGAATATAAGTTTTTAAACAGCAATAGAATCTCTTTTTCTGTCCATAAATATATATGCTGTGTAATCAGTCTTTTTCTTTTCACAAATTCCCATCCTTTTGATATTAACATTTAGGTACTCCTTTATCCCAATACACGAGGAAAGATTAAAACTATTTTCGAACGCTACAAAATTTCCATTGGATTGAACTCATTTTTGCGAATGTTAAAACTTGAATTAAAAACAATTACTTTGGTGAGTATACTTGAATTTGTCTTTATCCCAATAAGTCCAAAATAGTTGCACCAAACTATTAGTAATTTTAGAATATCCCAGATTATTAATATACTGGTATAAATATAATTATAAGAGCGTCACAAACATTTTAAAAATTCTAGCCATAGATGGAGTTCAGAATCAAATATTGAATATTATCTTGAAACCGGACAGCTGGACTTTAAGGCTATGATAGTGTTTTCTTTTGGTCGTGAGAAAGCTAAAATATTTAGCGTGCCTGGTTAACGACTATAGAACCTACCTTACGATTAGAATCGAAAAATTAAGTGTGTAAAACCTGGAAAATACCCGGAATCTTTTATTACGGATTTGTTTTGCATATTATAACTTCAAAATTCATTCCAAACTGGAACTTTTTTCCCGTGGACTTTCGCCACTCTTTAACCTATTGTTTATTCTGCAAAGGCTGAAACGTGCGTTCCGCATCATTCTTCTTATACCAGGGGTTGTTCTGTGAAATTCGTTGCTCGCGATCAACTCGAGCAGATAGAAAACGGAAGCTACAGTTAGCACTGTTATACATATTCAAAATGCAGTTTCGGATGTCTACCTGCTGGCATTGAGTGGCGAGTTTTACAGAAACCTCCGGGTATAATTCTCATAAAGGCTGAATCCACATGACAACGGTGCACTGCGCAGAGTTTTCAATATTAAGTCATCGAATACATAATATAAAAGCGATTCAATCTGTCAACCGCGGAGTTTGTACTATCACTGCATCGATGACCTACATGTCTTCACTGGAAATAATTATTATAGATCAATTTGTGACAATCTATGGTGACACTCTTTATGGCCACTGCTATTTACTACCAATCACATACATCTAGTACACAAACAATGTCGTGACGCCAATCAACGAAATTTTTGACCCGTAAATTAAATCCTGAACAAGTTGAAGTCAATCGAAGATAGTCGGTAATTTTCTTGAAATAGGAGTTAGTGGTGTCTTGAAGCAGTAGTGAGTATTTAATTTAAGGTTCGGATTTATGACACTCCTGCTGTAAGTGAGCGGGGATCAAAAGTCTTTTGTTTTCACTCCAACGTCATAAATGACCTGGTCTAATAATATTAATAACGGACCCGCCATTCCACAAAACAATCTGTTAGATTACATTTTACTCATAGAAGTTGTCGAAACTACCTTCCCTACTTCTATGAGCTACAATTTTTGTTAAGAATGTGGAATCTGAAAATGGCTTGTCACACGTATGAAATATAAAATCATTATTACTTAAAACTTACAGATGAGTTTTTGTGAAGTTAAACTACATGAAAAAATTTCAGTAGCATCACAGTTACATGATGTAGGGCAGTGTCGCAATACGTGATTCAAATAACTTCAACAACACGATACAGAACAAAGTGAGGTAGAATGATTGTGAATAAGTCATGGAAAATAGTCGTAAAGAATGTAGCATGAAATCACAATAACCCGATTCCTTTTAGACTGGCCGAGAACTCAACTGACCCTAGAGGCTCAGGAATGCTATAATTTTATAGATCGATTGAGACTTCGTGGCTGTCTCGCATTACGGAGAACAAAACACGAGCGAAGTGTCGCTGCATCATTCTGGTAATAACGAATCTTAAACCGATCTGGTGATTACGTCCAACCGAAAGTTAACGGGCCAGTAGAAATAATGATAGACCAAGCTAAAGTTGTGCTAATAAATGATCGTCCAATTATTTCTATAATTAGCGCAATCGTAAAGTGGAGTGCCAATTGTATTTGTCGTCGCGAAAACGGTCACTTCAGAAGAATAAATTCTCTTCAACTTCGAAACACATTTCGGCATTCACATAATCATTTTATAGCAGCATCCAACATTTGCATGAGTGTGGGCGCGTCTATGCAGAAGTAGTACATTACGATACGAGTGCGCAAAGTAAATGATTTCCGCAGAAGCGGAATTTGACAAAAAAGCTAGTGTAGGTACAGCTACGCAGCATACGAGTATCGTATACGATTTTTCCTATTATGTTTCGCAAAGCTTGACCCATATAATTATTATAAAAGCTTGTGATGTATAAAGTGTCGGCATAAAGGCGCAGGGAAGGGGCGGTTTGGGGAGACAAAACCCCCCCGACCACAAAAAAGTAAATTAAAAAACTAATATAAATTTATTAAACTAAAAAAAATTTCACTTTTACATGTTATATATTTATACAGAATCGATTTAGTTGGATGACGGTCAGAGATGAAATGATGCACTATTAGCAATCAATTATGTTTTTACACGACGTTACGGCAGGCCCCACCTACCATCTTCAGGTTTCTTTAATGTGAAATAAATAACAGATTTAACATGAGAACTATATGGTGTTTACAATTTTACTAATGTACAAAAAATACTACTGTTTAATCTTATTATTGAACTAATGTGAAAAAATTAAATTATTTAAAACTTCATATATCGACGATCCTTAGCACTTATGATGTTTGTTACATGGTGTTCTAGAAGGAAGTGACTACCCATATGCCTATACTGACCAGCCTATTATCTTAATGTTAATTATAACAACAATGTTTGAAAGTCGTACATCTATTTACGCATTTGTTGGTATGTTGGCAAATTGTTTTCGTAACAGTCAATACATTTCCTCTTGACAGTTTAATAGAGGTGATTTAAATTTTGAATGTCAATTCTTTTGTTGACAGTGTTGTTTTTAGAGATATGCATCATTTCTTTTATGATCCTCTTATGCCAGTTAGTTTCTTTGTCTACAATCTTTACATTTTCAAAATTCAAACCCGTGCCCTTCGACCAATGAGTGATGGGCCAACGCCAATCCATCTAGATCCCGCGTTTTTACATCATACTTATGATTTGCTATCCGTTTTTTTAGATGCTGCGATGATTGGCTACATAGTGTATATTGTAAAAGTATATGTATTTATATATATATAATTTGTATAATATATACATATATATATATATATATATATGTATATATTATAAAAATTGATAGCTAATCATAAGTATGATGTAAAAACGCGGGTAAAAAAGCGAGGATATCAAGAAGCAGGGTCACCTGCCCGCACGAGTTATGTATACTATTTTTTGACACAGGTTGTGGTAAGTTCGCGATAAGATCTGATAAAACTGGTATTGGTACACAAAGAAAAGCTAATATGACCTTTTGTAATCGATGTTAGTAATCTGAGCATCACCTTCGCTCCTTAGCACCCTGTTTGTTGACATCGATTATAATCTGGTAAATACACAGTGCGCAGGAGTATGTTATTAAAATTGTAGAGATCACTGTAAAGGTAACATTCACTTACCGCACGTTCCGCAGGCACGGTAAAACGAATTTACCGCACGCTCTGTCAAAAAATATAATAACATAGGTACGCCTCGGTAACGCGCGTATATTCATATACATTCCCGCACGCTCTTCTCAGCGTATACGAAAGCGGCATTTTACGAACGCAAATTCGATTTCGCGCACGATAATAGGAAAATATTGTATTCTGAATTCCAAGAAAACGACTTTATCGATTTGGATGAAATTTCGGTGTAAGATTGATTGTGAGTATCGGGTGGATCTGATCCGTAAATGAGGAAGTTAGCTAGATAAATAGCCTTTCGGCGTAAGGTCATGCGAGCGTGTTCCTCTCCGCATGCACGGTGACACAAAAACGGAACATCCCCCACCTCAGAATGCTCGCCGCACACTGGGCAGTCTCGTGTACCGGCTCACGTGTCCGCTTGCTAGTTTTTTTCTCTCAGCGTAAACAAGATTGTCATTGGTCGAAAATTGCTTATACAGTGGAAGGCCATGCGAGCGAATGCCCCTTCTCACGCACGATCGCATACGCAAATGCGGCTTCCCCCACCTCAACGCGCCCATAGCACCCTGAGCCGTACTCCCCCCCCCCCCCCCCCCCCCCCCCTTCCAAACTATTTCGGATAATTTTCCTCTCTTCGAGCCCTATGGCAGGGCCATACTATATCTAGCGCCCACAGCACGTGCATCAAGAAACTTCTGTTATTTAAAATGTCAAACGAGGAAGTTGATAAAAATCCAGAAAGAAAGAAGCGTGAAAAGTACAATGTACTGGAAAAGTGTAACATTTTACATGAACTGGAGAAGAGCGGTGCGGCGGTGATATCTAAAAAGTACAGTATTCCAAGGAGAACTCTAAGAAGATGGGTAGCACAGAAAAAAAAATTGATAGAACAAGACCGTATTTATCAATTAACCTCGAAAGATAAAAGGGTCAAGGGTGCTGTTATGTATGACCTTGAAGAGGCCTTATATATTTGGTTTGACAGAAATGTCAAAGCAGGTGCATTTTTGCCAAGTCCCTTGATCACTGGTACGTATGTATGTTGTTGCATTTCATTATTTGTTATTCTTTCTATAACACGTTATATTTCTTGTTTTCTATTTGAATCACATCGTAAAAATATTTTCAAACCACTTGCGCTATATAAAAGGAGAATAAAAATTGTTGCGACCAAATTTTCTTGTCATTTGACACGTTGTCTTCAGCTAATTAAATTATTTAATATACTTTATTGATTTACTATAACTTATTTATTATCAAATTATTCATGAAAGAATGGATAAATTAGTAGGTCCATTAATTTCAGCAAAAGCCAGAGAATTGCACTCAGAATTTGGCATGATGAAAAACTTTGTTGCTAGTGAGCGTTGGTTCTACAGATGGAAGAAAAAATATAATATCCAACAATACATTAGGTGTATTGAAACGATGTTGGCTGATGTTCCTTCTGCAAATACTTTTAAGATTGATTTTCAAAACATTATGGACAAAGAAGAATTGCTCCCATGTCAAATATTTGACGCAGATGAAACTGATCTAAATTTTAAACAGATGCCAAAAAGAACCTTGGTTGAAGAATCATCGAGTGCACCAAGTGGTTTCAAGGTCAACAAAGATCGAGTGACAATAATGTTATGCAGTAATGCAGATGGATCACTTAAGATGCCTTTGATCATTATTGGAAAGTCAGCAGAATCCGGGGCAATAAATAAACAAATCGAGAGTAACAACCTTCCAGTTTATTATGCTAGTCAGAAAAGGGCTTGGATGAATGCTGAAATATTCACAAAGTGGTTCAAAGATGACTTTGTGAAAAGAGTGAAACAATTTTTGACGGAAAAAGAACTCCCAGTAAAGGCAAAACTGTTACTTGATAATGCATCTTGCCATCTACTATCAAATGAACTCATTGACGGTGATATCAGAGTAATGTACCTACCAGCAAATATAACATCAACAGTGCAGCCTATGAATCAGGGTATTATAGAAACTTTCAAGAAGTACTACAGATCACTCTTTCTAATCGCTATCCTCTACGCACAAAAAAATGGTATAGATATTGTTTCTTTTCTGAAATCAGTTAACATCGAGAAAGTGATTGACTGGGTTTCTCATGCTTGGAATAATGTAAAAGATGATACGATATTCAAATGCTGGAAACAAATTCTACCTGATCGTTTTTATACTATAAATAGGAATTCTATCTCTATTTCAAATGAAGCAATAACTGATGAAGAGATATTAAGAACTGTTAGACAGATCAATGATTATGCGCTTGCTGATAACGAAGCTATTCAAAAGTGGATTACACATGATTCACGATCACATGATGTGTCTATTCCAACAAACGCTGAGTTGGTGAATATGATGTCTGTCGACAATGATGCTGAAGGTAACCTTTTCGTATTGCATGAATTCAATAAGATAAGAATGATATCTCTTCATTGAATGTGATGATTATTTGTCAAAATAATTTTCAGAACCGAATGTGATAGTGGAATTGAATGAGAATGTTCATCCGAATGATGCAGTAGCTGCAGCAAACACTTTGCTCTCATTTTTCGAAAAGAATCCTGCCCTTCCTGAATCAAATATTTGGAGCATAAAGGAAGCGAGATTAGCTGCGATGAAAATTTATATTTCTAAGTAATATTTTATTGTCTAGTAATCGATAGTTCCCTGATGAGCAATGAATGTAAAAAAATATCATTTTGACAATAAGAGACAAGATCAATATATTTTTTTACGAGAGTTATTCATCAGTACCAAATGTAAATACTTAAAATACATATGTACGTATAATCATGCTATGAAAAAAAAAATAAGTAAATAATACATTACTAATTGCAGAAAAAGTAATAAAAAAACTTTTTAACATCTTACACAGACAATTTTTAAAAGTACATATAAATGTATAAAATATTCCCTTCCCAAGCTCAAGAATGAAATTACAAATCACGGGCACGAATGAAATTTCCCCAACTTGTGTCCTGTGGCAGTGCCATATATCTAGCGTTCACTGTAGTTAGATACAGTTTATTCAAAAACGTTCTACTTTATTATTCAATTCGTTTGATTTTGATGTGTATTTGTTTCTCCTCCATATCATGCACTATTTCAAAACTCCATTTTTTTGTACAACCTGCTCCGGTCTCTCCAATTCGGGAATCCAACGAACGAAACTAAGTCATTGAGGACTAGGGCTGCAATCATCCGAGGCAGCCTGTTTTAAAAAAACTACGCTTATCCAGATAATTTTAACAACCTGGTTCATACTTGACTAAAAATTCAAATTTTCAAAATTCACGTCTGCAGCACCTGACTCATAGACCTTTGTGTTGTAGGAGAAAGTGGCGAACGCGGTTATCCGGGATCAGACGGATTTCCTGGAGAGTTGGGAAAAGATGGTATCCCAGGCCTTCCAGGACCCAAAGGCGAATTAGGATTTCCTGGACCACCGGGTGCTCAAGGTTCTCCAGGACTTCCAGGCACAGATGGAACCCCAGGAATTCCGGGATCAAAGGGTAAACCTGGAGAAGGTCATTTATTATATGCCTTTGTTATAACGATGACACTGTTCCCTTTACTGAGCCGCTTAAGATTTTTCTCATGTAAAATACTGATAAAGATAACCTTTCACCAGATATTATTTTTTACTTTCAGGACTTTCCGGTAACCCGGGAATTGTAGGGCCTGAAGGACCTGCAGGTTCTCCGGGTGAAGACGGACTACCAGGGGTTAAAGGAGAAAGTGGAGCACCAGGCTTACCCGGTATCCCAGGTCCTGTTGGACCGCCCGGAATTGACGGAACTCCTGGTTCCGACGGACTGCAGGTATTCCCTACACATGTGTTTATTACATGAAATTAAAGACTAACCAAGGAAGTTCATCTGCACATTCCCAACTTGGATTTGGCTCACACATTTTTATAATACAAATTGAAGTCACATCAGATGATTCACCAAGCCATTTATGTGCAAAATAAGATTTTCAAAAGTTACAGATTACAATCTCATAACCATTGTAAATATATTTAAGAGGAATTCCATGCGGTTTTCCCCTGCCTGGGACGGTCACCAATCCCAATTTTGTTGTGACTTTAGTACAATTTAGTACAGTTACAGGGTAGGTGACTGTAATCACGTCGAGTGGTTATATCGATAATCGCACCAAGCCGTGATGGTATGACGGCCTGTTTTAGGTTCGTAACACGTCGACTATGCACACGGACAAGTGATAAGGGGAGATGAAAGCAACTGATATTAAGAGAGTTCAATGATTGATTATGTAATTGATTTCTGAAAGATCTGAAAAGTACAATAAAAAGATGTGAAGCAGAAATCGTTCGTAGGAGGGAAAAGGCAAGAGTTCAGTTTGGTTTCACGATGACAGATGAATTTATATGCTTGCCGAATGAAAGATATCTTGACAGAGAGTATATGGGAGAAAGGATGTATATGAGTTGCAATTTACAAAGTGCCTTGTGCAGTATAGGGAGCAATCTGCTGACTCACAACCGGGAACTGAGTTAGATAAGTGAGGATAAGAAGAGGATGCCAAGTGTAAGGTAGCTGTAAGAATGTGAGAACAGGTTTGAAAAGCATAAAGACTGAAGAAAGTAACAAATATAACTACTCGTATTTTTCTACCTAGTCCTATCACTCACCGTTTCAAAGTTAGTTGCCATTATAACTTCAAATTTTCGGAACACTTCAAAAAATCTTAAACAATTATAGAAAATTTCCAGCAAAATCAGAAAAATTTCAAGTCATTTCCAAAAGTTTCACAGTTAATTTGCTGTCCTAGATTTATCTGGACACTCAAAAAAGTCTGAAGAAATTACAGTAAACTCTATGAAAAATTGCAAGAACTTTGAAAAACGTGGAATAATAAATTGAGTCGTAATAATGATAAATTTTGCATAACTTGCAAACCAACCAAGATCTACTTTCTGCAAAGTCTTAAAATTTTCATGATTTTACGTCTGGAATTTCCTGTCATGTTTTCGTACATGGTCGAGTAACCCGAAAATTCGAAGTTGAACAGCTTCCAACTTCCAAACTGTGACGAATATCGAGGAACAAAAAACAAAACGGTTAGTTGTGTTTGAGAGTACTACTGCCCATGTACACTGAGCTAACAACAAAATCAAGAACAGTGACCTTCCTGGACTAAGTAAGTGAAACAGCATGGAATTCTCCACAAGTAGTATCTCAAGGTAGAACATCCTTTTGCGATTGCAAATTTATGGTCTCTGATACCATCATTCAAACATATCGTGACTTTTCATGGATAGTAAACGGTAGAGATACCAACCCAATACTTGCGTAGGCTAGTGAGATTGCGTAAGTCAATCATGAGGCAGAGCAAGGGATACAGAATGTCTCAACATACCGGGGCTGATATCTTTATCGTTTACTATCCACGAAAAATTACAGTACATATAATTGTTGGGGACTAGGGACCTTTACATAAGCCTAGTTGTGGTAAGTGTGAGACTTGGAAGGTAGGCAGATGTGCGGTCTTGTTAGAACTGTTAGAAGCGATGCTCATTATTATATTGCTTTCATAAATGTAACTGACTTAATAAATACTTATTCTAAATTATTAATTATGTGTTATCGCTAATATACAATAATAATTATATTTCAGGGCATATCCGGATTGCCAGGTGAACCGGGAAATCCTGGCCCTCAAGGTCCCACCGGGCCAATGGGAAAGTCAGGTTTTCCAGGGCCAACGGGAAAACCCGGCGAAAAAGGAGATACCGGACAACCCGGAGAACAAGGGCCCGTTGGACCCCGTGGGACACCAGGAAATTCAGTAAGTCACTCTTCTTGTACTGGTTAAAGTCCTGTTTTTTTTGTCTTGTCGAAGTGTATATTTGCAGGGCAGTCCAGGCGTACCAGGACAACAAGGGCCTCCTGGCTTGCCGGGACTCGAAGGAAGACAAGGACTTCCTGGTCCGCCGGGACCACCTGGACCCCCAGGTGACATGTTGAGTACGAATAGTGTCTTTCTTGATGGTGCTGGATCTCCGGGTGTGAGTGGACCACGAGGACACCCTGGCACTCCAGGAATGGTGAATACGTTGCATTATTTTCAAAGCTTTCGCTGTAAAACACAACGAAATCTTTTGCGATCAAAAAAAGTCTTGAACAGAAATGTTATTGAAATTATAATGTGAGAACTTGAATACGTAGGCGCACCGTGGCAGGCATCACATTTGTTTTAATGAAGAATAGATCTTTATTGGCTTTGACAAGGTCGTTATATTTGCGTATGTGTGCTATCGAAATTGGTTCGAACAAATAAAATAATGCCTTCAGTGTTCATAGACCGCGAAGGCATGGTAGAATAGCTAATAGTCAAGGCAGTAAAGTATATAAATCTTTATCTATTTTAATATTCGGGAGGGAGTGGGGCATCTACATACTTACGAAGTCGTTAGAAACGAGTTTAATTTTTTTAACGTTCTGAAAGAATCAGTGTCAAATGATCCCAAATGAATATTTTTTACCGGAATATTTTTTCGAAATATTTTTCTGCTCACATAAAAATATTCAGGCTGGTAAGTATTGGAACAATTTTAACAAACACGGTATTTTTTAAATGTATCTTTTATTTCAAAATATTGCAACCCTTTCTGCAATTTCTTAAATCTAAATGTAAATAATTGTCATCGCAATCATTTACGTATTTTCAAATATAACTAACTCTAGAACGGTAACAAAGGGTGAAAAAATACCCCACGCGAATTTAAATTTCTCACCGCAAGAGAATAGCTTACGTTTTTTACTCAAGACACTTTGATTTTTGACCACTTTTTTAAAACTTATGCAACAAGTTTTTTAACCCAGGCAATTGCCCCCCCCCCCCTTCCTCGTTGCCGGAGTAGGTAAAAAAAATTAACGTTACCGTTCCAGGGCTAATTTGGATTTTTTTTACAGATTTTTTCACGGCAAGGATTATTTCATGGAAATGCAACATGGGTGATTTCACATACCAGAGCATTTCCGTGATGGCGAATGACGCGAACAACGCTTCATCCTAACCGCGTGCACCTCGCATGCAATCTTGGTTGTCTATCTGTCACGAAAGGTCGTTCGCATCGTTCGCCTATACGGAATTCTCCCAGCATGGCGTAAAGCTGCCTACGTTCATGCAATTCAGAATACATTATACCAAAATCCGATTGTTTTCCTAGTTTCCTAGAGTACATTTTACCCATAGACTTTTGGCTGCCCTCATCAATCATGGTGAACCATAAGACAAAAGTGGAGCGTTAAAATGTGCCATGAACCGCATGAATGCAGGCGAATTTATCCCGTGTTAAATTTTCCCATGTTACAGTTTGTCCATTCGGTTTAGGTTGAATATTGTTGGAACATTGCATTTTACGATGTGAAGCTAGTACCTATAATTCCAAAACTGAATAGACAAACTATGCGTATATTACCACGAAATAACTTGATGTATATTTTTTGCACGTACAAAACAACTACATGAGATGATTACCGAGAATGAGTCCGTGATCATACTTTTTCAACTTGTAATTTTGTCAATATTCAGTCATAATTTTTCGATACTTGTAAAATAGATAAAAATAAAAAAATTTCACCAGAAATTTAGATTAACTCTTAAATCAACATAAAGTACTTTTTTTTATGTATTTTTTACTCCCCAAGAAGTTTTGTTTGACATAATTTTTGACGAAGTAATCAAGTTCCGAACAAAACGGTTCAACCCTTTTTTTTATAATGATTTCAGGGGTTGATTGCAAAATTATTATCACCATTCGATTGAGCGTCATCAAAGTACCCTTAGAACAAATTTCCGAATTCATACTTAAAAGTATTACCTTTCATGCTTATCTACTGGTTTACAGCCAGGTGAAAGAGGTGCCGCGGGCGATCGAGGACCGGAAGGACAAATGGGTCCTCCAGGGATGCCTGGGAAAGAGGGAGCTCCAGGACTCCCAGGGCCGCCAGGACAGAGAGGACAGTCGGGTATGCCCGGAATCCAAGGGACTCCCGGACGAAGTTACAGTGACGCGGAAATTCGTGATATTTGTGCAACTGTACTGAGAGGTAAGATATTCAAACGCTACAATTTTGCTCATTTTTATTGAGGTATCGCATATGTTGAGAAAATGCAAGTTATAATATTAATTATACACTTCAGAAGCAACAGCGTGATGCAAAACCTGAATATTTATGATCAGAAATTTCTCAAAGAGAGACGTAATCTTGAAGATGAAAGTATTCTCGATTTTCTTCTTTTTTTTTTTACTGATAATCCGTGTATCGTTAATGTCGTTATGCCTAAAATTCACAGTCATATGTGAATCACACATTTGTTATAAGCATACATCAACAATCCGGTGCTAAAGGCGCTTATATGTGGAGAAAAAATATATATTTCTAAATATATTGCAAAGCTAAACCGGTTTAAAATCCTCTTCAAGTAAACTTTAAAAATACATATTCTGGCTTTTTACAAAACCCGTAAAAACAGTGGAATCTTGTTGCAATTTCTAAAGGATTGACAACATTTAAAATCCCGGTTATTATGCCCATCTGTGTAAATTTCTTATAGCTCCCTTATTGAAATTTTTGGGGAAACTGTGGTAATATTTTTGAAAACTGTCTTATAAACTTTGAAAATTATTATCGCACGGTATTATTCACGAAAATATATCGGTGAAGCTCAAAATGTGTAGCAAAATTTTGATTTTGAATGAATTTCCAGCAAAATTCAATATTTTTCGAAAAAATTTAGAAACTGTAAAATAAGCACAAAAAGCTTGTGCTGTTCAGAGAAACTCAATATTTTCATGATAATCGCCTCGCAGTTGATTTCTTACTACATTTTTCTCACAACAGCATAGGTATTTCTGAAAAATTCTGATAAAACCCGCTTGTGAAGTCTGCGCTCAATCTAAAACGTTATCTGCGGAATATAGAACACTTAATTAGGAATCGCATCGTTTGTGTA
The DNA here is from genome assembly GCF_021901455.1 of Neodiprion lecontei. Classification (NCBI taxonomy): domain Eukaryota; kingdom Metazoa; phylum Arthropoda; class Insecta; order Hymenoptera; family Diprionidae; genus Neodiprion; species Neodiprion lecontei. The sequence continues at coordinate 18,383,965 of NC_060262.1, forward strand.
CTTGGTACAATATGTAACTCAAGCACAGTTCTTTAGTTTCAGAATTTAGATATAACGAAAAACTTCAAGTTCTGAAATGAAATGTATTTCTATGAAGTACATTTATTTTACATTATACAAGTCAGCCCAGCTACAGGTTGACAAATACATGTTGTTCGGACTTCAAAGTATCCTAAAACATCCAGTGCAACAAAATTGTCAGAAGGACGTCTTAAATACGCCTTGAAAGGGTTTCAAACAGTTCGAATACGATTTCAAGGTGTTAAGGGACACATCTTGTCTGTTTCGTTTGGGATATTACAAAATTGTCAAATTTTCAGAACATTTCTTATTTTCAGATCATTCAGCTTACCCATACCAGCATACCGTTTACAAATTCATCAACTGCAACTTGTGTTGAACCAGTGATTACTTGCGTATTAATAACATTTTGCAGAAAAAAAGGAAACTTAAATATGACATGATAAACTAAATGAAGATGTCACACTTATTTGCATGAAATAAATAGAACAGATGAGCGAGCTGACATCACTGATGCAGGGTCCACCTGGACCACCTGGTCGTGGTCGGCCTGGTCGGATCGGGTCTCCTGGTCTGCAAGGCCGTCCAGGTACAACACAGTCTACAGTCGATCTGAGTGCCACAATACTGGGCGTTATTGCATTTGCATTTGCTACACGATAAATAATCTTAGTCTGTAATTGCTAGGTGGTGGTTGTACTGTTGTGGGTTTACGGGATATTGGGCGTCGTTATTTACATGTTTGTGCACATAGTATACCTATACCACAATGATTGGCATGCAAGGAATGATCTCACAGGTTGTTATAAGTAAATAACTTAGTAATAGAAACGATACGTCTGCAAGCTTTAGGCAAGGTGTACAATAATTGCGCGTGTGGCACATAGTTCAACTTTTTTGCATCAAAGTCAAAGGCAAGCCAATTTACAGGGTGCATTAAAAACGACAGAACCCTTAAATATCTTGAATGGGAAAAGTTTCACGAAAAATCTCTCAAGAAAAAATGTTTAGAATTTCCAACAGGAATCAGATAGACGGATAAAATATTGGTTCCAGGCCCGTTTACCGGCGTAATAATATACGACCCTGATCAATGTTTTTAAGTTTGTAAATTACATTTTTACAGCATATTCTAATTTTCAGCTATTTCTTTCTTTTTTGTGTGTCTTTCATTTTGAGTTCAACCCAATGGAATCCCAACAAGCCCAAAATGAACCAAATAAGGTATAAACCGATCTATTCCTTTAATCCTTCTTCAAACAACTTTTCAAATTCAGGATAATTTTCTACTTCCGAATATCTGTCTTTGATTTTGGTTCCAGACTCAATTTGAACTCTGTGATTTTGAAGTTAATTTTTGTAATAATAATTATCCGTTACATGTGGCTGATTAAGGACAAATATTTGCAAGCAGTAAATTCATCAGCTAGATTCAAACCCACTGCTGGGAAAAGGAGATTTTCATTGAAAGAAAAACTACTTTGGACCTTATACCTCCTCAATTGGGCCCGAACCCACAATTGAGGATATGCATACCCGTTACCGAAAAATTGTTTTGAATCTGAATCTGCTATTAAAATAAGGAGGTTTCCATTCAAGAAACAAGGTTTTACGGCTTGTTGAGCTAGTAAATAGTCCCGCGCCTAGTATCTAATTCAAGTCCCATGTGTTCTCGTCGAAAATCCTAAATATTTGATCCCTCTAGTGAAGCTTTTCTTATTCCAGATATTTAAGGGTCCCATTGCGTTTCTTGCACTCTGTTCATCAATGCGGCTTTATTGTTGAAACAATTTGTGTGAAAACCGTATATTATATATAGGTATATCTATCCTGAAATCCCTTGAATTCACAATAGTTTATACCACTCGACGTGTGAATCCCGCGTTGCTTGCAGTACTAAGGATGGTCTTACAGAAGAACGTGATCTTTCACATTAACATAAATGATGAAGACGTTAACATTTTGAGTGTCGTTTAACGATGAAACCGAAAATGCATGTGTCGCAGAGAGGCTGAGCGAATTAACAGACGGGCTACGAGGGCCACCCGGAATGCCGGGTCTAAGCCGACAAGGCCGTCCCGGCCGAGCCGGAACCCAGGGCATCCCAGGTACCATAAACAACCAATTTAAAACTCCTTTCCACACTGAGAAAAATTTCATTTCGCGTAGTTACTATCTGATTTTTGTAGAACGGATGACGTTACTCGAACAGTTTGAATAATGTTCGAATTCCAACAGAATCCAACTATTTAGTGTTGTTATACAGTTATCAATACCACATTTTCTGGTTATTGCAATATTAAATTTGTTTGTTCAGTTTACTACTCTTTTCAGTCAAATAAGATCTCAATGAATTTATTTCTGCACCAACATCAAACTATTACAATAGTTAGAATAAAATATAATATAAAAAACTGTAGTCAGACAGAATAGTGATACTACGTTTTCTGGTTACAGCTACAAAACAAATTTTCATCTTATACCCTGAACTATATTTTTCAGTTATGACAAAAAACAATGATAGTTAGAATTTAACTAGAACTTTCTCTCGGTGCAATTTATGCTGGTTTAATATCGCGCATTGCTTGTAATTAAGTCTTTTTGTGGAAAAATTTTATATGCGTATCGAGGCATAGAAACAAAAAATAATTAGATCATACCTATTTTGTTTCTTGTAATTAAATGAAAGTTGATGCAGATGAGGCATTTCATATCGATTCGATCTAGGTATGACTATCGACCTCTTTGATTCGGTCCACGATTTTTTATCTCGTTGTTTCAACTCTAAAAGGCGCCCAAATTTTTTGAAAGTTTTTTTTTAAATACAATTTGATTTACTCGTAATTTTTCAAAACGATAACATCGCAAATTCTAAAATCTGAGACAATTTAAAAATACCAGTATTAGGTATCAAAAATTCCGAGCCCAGACCCAAAGTCGGCCAGCGTTTGCTTCGAAATTTATTGGATTTTTTGTTATAATATATAAAAATGTATTATAACAAATATTAAAACAGTTGTATCGTTAGGTGCACTTTAAAAACCTGATTTTTTTTGAAACAACTCTGTTCTATGTATAAAAATTTTTCTGCAAAAATCCATAATGATCAGACTTTGCTTCTAATGAAAAATAAAATGTATCTAAAACAATCTGGCCCGTTTTGGGATTCAATTAGAAAATTTTGATACCTAATACTAGAATTTAAAAATTTCTTCTGAATTTAGAATTTGGGGTAGAATTTTCGTTTTGAAAAATTATTAATAAATCAACTTTGATTAAAAAAATCTGAATGTCTTTTGTAATTGAAACAATAAGTTAAAAAACCATGGACCGATTTGAAAAGGTCGACGGTCAGTCCAGGTAATATGAGTATGGAGCACTTAACTGTATAACCAACTGAAATCTATAACAATTGTCATACCCATAATAATATATCTATACACACTTGTATTACAAAATCAGGAAAATTCAAGATAATATGATTTAAAAATTTTGTGTTTCTCTGTCTATATATACACATAAAAATTTAATTAAATTTTCTATTTAGAGGCAATTGAAGCTCATCCAGTGAACGAAAAAAGATTGTAAATTATTGCAGGCTACGAAAATCATTCCGAATTAATAGTTCGATTGCTTTGAGTGTGTGTCTACAGATTTGGTTTCTTCCTATTTTGTTATGTTTCAACTGTAACGCAATTTCAATGTGATACAATATGTAGTACGAAATTTCGTTCAGATGCATTTCTATTCGATTTTTTTTTTGTACAAATTTAAATTCACCTTGAATAAAGTTTGGTACGTCTCCAACAATTCAATTTCTATCCAATCATTTCTATTCGAATACTGCAACGATTTGAATTCATATAAGTCCTTGAATGTCATTACCGCTTATTCGTTTTCTATCGGTTAACTTTTCCAATTTTAGTTCAATCCTGAAGTTTTTAATGTATTTAATCTATTTTCACTTACTGAGCATCGTACAAAGTACAATAATAAGTTATGCACAAACAAAAATGTTTTATTTTCATCATTGTTTCCTAACTTCTATTTCCCAGAACGGTAAAAATACGGTAGGATCATTCTTAACACAAAATTATTCTTGAAACGCCAGATAGTATTAAACACTGTTTACATTGCTGTAAAAGACTTATATTATGTATATTATTCACTGTTTAAATCCACTCGTATCATTGTAGAAAATCTTATTCTCTATATTCTCTACCATACCATTATTCATTTGCATCCTAAATTCAAAATCGGTTTTCATACTGTGCAGTCATTTTCATGTTGAGCTTTTAATCTGACTCATTGTTACAGACTTTGCATTTAAAATACTTGAGAGATACAATATTGTATCAATCTATACCTATTCATAGAATGTAAGATGGTTGAGACAATTCCTAGTACATGCTTGATTTCGAAAGTTAGAAAATGTTCCCCTGTATAGCTTCTTGAATCATTGACTGAAATGCTTTGAACGTTATTATCTATCTCTAAATATTTATTCAAATTTGTATGTTTGTGAACAATACATCATTTTCGTACTTGTTTCTGACAAATCATGGCAATTGCTATATTGCTGCAGCCTTCCTATTCAAAACATCCGATAGAATTCGAGAGGTCATGATTAACTATTAAAGAATATCATAAAATAGGATTCAGAAGCACCATACAAATTGTTAGGTCTATCGTGTTGCTGAATCCCATTCTACAATATTCTTTCAGAATTTTTCATGTCCCATCAAACTTTTCCAGCATGACTGGCATCTCCTATCTTTCTCTAATATACAATGCTTGGATCAAACATGTAAGCATGGTTTATGGGCCTGTAATACTAAATGAAATACAGTATTCTGCACGCTTTACATTGAGGGCATGAAACTGATATCATTCTTGTTCAATATCTATAAATAACACATTAGCTGTATTATTAGTTAGCTGCAATCAATTATTGAATTGAAAACTGTAAACCAAAATACTTAATAAAAAAGTCTAATCATATCATTTTCTGTATTTTTCGTACTAACATTTAATTCGGTGGTTATTACAGTGTCATTAGTTTTACTAACGTTATCACTTAGGGCGATTTTACCCTTACCTAATGATCATACACTGTCTGCGATTTAGGTGATCCAGGTCCTCCAGGATTGCCAGGAGAACGCGGTTTTGTTGGAATGCCAGGGCCACAAGGTCCCACTGGTCCTCAGGGACCGCAAGGGGAAAGAGGTGACAAGGGTGACCGAGGCCCGGAAGGCATTGGAATGGAAGGTCCGCCTGGCCTTCGAGGATTGCCAGGTGAAACTTGGAAATTAAATTCATTTTTCTGCCTTCGGAATTGCGATACTGTATTTTAACAATTCGTGGATTTGAAACAATAATACGACTTTAGAATTTGTAAGGTCACCTCCCATAACAAAAACTGTGACTATACAATATCTGATCTTCTAACTTTAGGTCCTCCAGGAAATGATGGAGTTGGTTTACCGGGAATACAGGGAGACAGAGGAGAGGCGGGACGACCTGGTAAGCTTGACCGTAATACCTGACCTGCGTGAAATATTTATAGCCGTGTATTTAATTATTTCTCTTGACTTAGGTATTCCTGGTATGCGAGGAGCTCCGGGTGCTCAGGGAGCGCCAGGATTTTGTGAGCTTTGCAAATTTCCAACCGCCAATTACCTACAATACAGTAGTCAGGGTACAAACAAAGGACCTCGTTAACATTGCATAGATATACTATGTGTATAGATAATGTACGATGCTGGAAATATTCATCTTAACATTCGAGGTGCAGACACACTCTTGATTATATACATCAAACATAAACTTAGTAGGTGCTATTTTGATATCTCCCTTGTGATTGTCAAAACATACTACTTGAAGAACGTTACTTACCATGATTACGTGAGTCGCATATCCTTATTTACAATTCACTGTGTATGTGTTCACATCTAAGGATAGACACTAAATTATGGCTATAGGTACTTGTAAGATTTAGGCATCTATGATATTGTCGAAACAACAAATTTGAGCAGCTAACACTGGGATTCTACGCTACATATTATGAATATATATATATTAATTAGTCAAATAAATTTTACGCAAGTGACGTGAACTTGAAAACTCACTAACGACATTAATCGTGTAACACCAAAAAGTTATCCTCTCGATCCCCGCATTTATATAAACTATAGTTTACGATAAAATAGACACAACTCAGAGCCACACTGTATTTTGACATTGCATAATATATTTATATACAGAGTGTTGGGTAATTCAATATATCATAGTGTTAAAGAGCCGAGAGTGTTGTGGCTTTACTCATGAAAAAGGTGGAATAAAATGTTGAATAATTATATTGTTACAATAGCTGGATTAGTTTAGTTTCATAATATGCAGACAACACGGGTTTAATGGTTGAAAGTAGAACAAGAAAATCAATTATTCGGTTATTATTCCTAATTTGTATCACCATTATAGAAAGTTCTTCATCGCATCAGTCCTAAATGTTTGCCGTAATGACTCACTGATTATGAGACTATTCAATGTTTCGCTTCAACTTCTTCATTGGTTTCATTCGGTAGATATCGGTGTTCATCAGTATCTTAGATTCCAAAATATTGAGTGTGGTATCTGCGACATTTGATTCTGCGAGACTATGTACATAAATTGAGATTTGGAGAGGGATATTGTAAATATGGTCTTAGAATCTCGACTGGAATTCTTTGCTTCAAAATGAGGTGCAGATATCTTTAAATAGAATCTCAAAGCTCTTATGTTTAGCACCTCATAAATGTCTACATCTGATTTTTTTCTCGATTTTGCAAGCAAGATAATGTTAATTATTGCTTTCTGCAATATGTAAATTGTAACACGTCCGACATTTTAAAAATCGGTCAAATCACTGCCATACTAGCATTATAATCTTATATTGTAAATTGCAATCTTGTACGATGAAGATAGTAAGTACATATATTTTTAAAATATCTAAATATTAATATATACACATTAATATATTTGACTAGATTTTGTAATAAGTACTTGATAAGTCTCCGACATACCGCAAACGTTTGATAATATTTTGATAACTTATATAATGATTCTAATATTTACAAGATTTTTCCTTAAAAGCCACGGTAACATTAAAATTTACCATTTATTATGCTGTGCCTAAAGAAACTGATTTAAAAAAATTTTAGAAGTTTATAGAAATATAATTTACCATGTATGCAACTTGTCACCTATCGGTATAACAATATACTTAAACATTAGTAATTTCATAAATATGTGCTCCTAAACGAACTTGTAACAAATAAATATATCCGCTAATTGTGCTGTACAACTAACTATTCTTGCATCAAAAATAGAAAGTGAATCGCTAGCTTTAATTGCTAACAAGATCAATAAAACCGTTACATCAATTATACATATATGAAATATATCAAAATGTACAGTTCGAAGTAGAACAATTCACCAAAAATGAGGATTATTAATATTCATTCTATTACTACAGGATATTTACGTAAAATGCATCTTTCACTACTTTTATGCATGTAAAGAGTGCAGAAAATTATTGATGATTCAAAGATAACACTGACTTTCAAAATTACTGACTGTTTACTATTATAAAACCATACGTGGATACAAATTGAATATTGCATGTAAGAGAAAGTGTCTCAAGTTCTTAAAGCTTCGGAATCAGCCGCTTAAATGTTCAATCCGTTCTGCCATACATTGTCGAAACATAACCAAATTATTAGAATTTATCAAAAAGATGTGTCCTTTGATCAAACTGTAATCCCCAGACGCAATGACAACGTTATCAAATATATTTCTAAAAATAAGATGTCATTGGTAAGGCAAATTTATAAGGAGAGATCTATGTAGTAGTCAAGAAAAGAGTTCAAAAATAAAAAGATTCACTGTAAATCCAGTATATGAACTTTACTTCACCAATGTTGTGTATAATACTTAACATTGTTGTGATAATATTATCACCGTTAATATCGGATGAATAATTAAGATGTTTTAAACACACAGTAATAGATCATGTTTACCGTTCGTACTTATCGACTGTAAAGATGAAAATAATCCCACATACAGAGAAGCATGAAAAAGTTATTAATTCCTCTATTTTCTCAGTAAAAGTCAGTATAAACTAAATGATATGTTGCTTCTTATTATTTTATCATTACTTGATTAAATTGTTACGAATTTAAAATGGCTGTTTCCCTCTGCATTACAGTGAGTTTGAAATTGGCGCCCGAAAGACAGCCATGGGCAATGGATAGGGGAGTTTTTGTTTGCGCTCCCGCCCGAGAGAGGAGCTGAACGCCGTATCTGCTAGTGTACACGCAAATATGCATTAGCGCCTTATGGCAGCGTTCCTCCTATCCTATCCTCCTCGGACCGAACTACAGAAGTTAATTTTCAGTAGGCAGTAATGGCCGTAAGGATTCAGGTGTGCGTTGTGTTCGTGCTGTGTGAGATACTTGTTTACCGTCAATATTCAATGTAAAACACCGTCCTCGCGTCAAAAAACAGGTAAGAACAGTAGGGTATTTATCCATACTGAAAAACACCAAGTACCCCGTTTTGCTGCGAAATATAACTCTCGGAACTCCTAGTTGACAGTTCTCAGCTCTCCAGGTAGTCAATAACGTACACATTTGTGAATTGCCGTCTTGCTAGCAGCGCGAACTGCAATACGCGACCTCGAACGAGTGGCATAATTGTTGAGATAATTTTCTCAAGCTTTTACGCCGCGCTCGTTGATCAGGCGATTATCTTTGCGCCAGTTTAAGCATGAGCAATAAAATTATCAAGCCGCGTACCGGTAAAGCAGGTTAGGTGAACGTGTACCACGGTATATTGTGACGTCACAGTCGACGGCCAATCAGAATTCAGCCCTTCGTAGGTCCATGCACTTTGTTGGGTGATTTAAAAAATCTACATACACATATAATGTCGCCAGGCAATACGCTTATAACCTTATTCCTAAGTATAGAAACTTGTACAGCGTCGCGACCTGTCCGATTAATTTTATGTTTACAGTCTGTTTTCTTTATCCGTGACAGATTCAAAGTCAGTTGATTGCGATCATGCTTACTTGATTATATCCTCAAACTGTTTAATGTTCGTATCTAACAGTAGCGATTTATTAATATTTCTTAAGAGTGGTAGGTTGAAGGCCCAGAAAATCTGAAGATTTTACAATGTAAGAGTTCAATATTGCCTTCCTTTGCTGCTCACTATTAAGTTCTTAAAGATCGTAGATCTTTCTTACGTACGGTTTGAACCAAATCCTCGTATTGGTTATTGGCAACGGTCAAAAAGAATGAATCAGTATTTTCAACTTTGTTTCCAGGGAAGTTATTATGATCACCCCGAACACAGAGGACGCTGAAATTAGCCACAGGTTTCCACTGCTGAGAGCTTCTGATCATGATTTTCTAAGTAGGGGTGCACCAAATTACAGCAAAAAAAGTTGCATTCGCAATCAAACGTGAACACAAATTCGTAGCGTTGCGCGCTAGAGGGCTGATTGTGAAACCTGCGGCTAACTTCAGAGTCTAGTCGTCACTTTTAGATGGACGCTGGGCGTGTGTGCATGTGATCGATTTTTTGTAAGACGATATCTCGCGAACGATTAAACGAATTTTTATGGCCTTGGTCACATTGATAGGATTCTTTCTAACCCCGAATTGACTGGATTTTGGGAAAATTTATCCGATCCATCTCTGAAATCTTATCGAAAATAACTATAGAATAACGGGATGTTCTAGGACTGGTTCTTTCAAGGCAGTCGCGTTTTTCCTGCTTTCTTTTACTTTCAATTAAGAAACTTGAATTGAACTTAAGTTTGATCTGTAGCGAGATTTGTATGATGTTTTTGTCATCACGGTTTCATTCGTCTTTTATTTTATTCACTAACCCATTAAAAAAGTTTTCTGATTCCCCGCCAGATTTACAGTTGCTACTTAAATTCGTACTTTTTTGAACGTATATTATACAACGGCGGGTAATTGACGTCCAGTTTCCAAGTTTTAATATTGGATGTGCACATAACTGCAAAAGTATTAAACCTCATTATCAAACGTTTTTCCAACTGGACCAATTTCTACGATAATGGACTGGGAAAATGAATAACTTTGCGAAATTGTGTATATTTTGAAATTTATTTATACGTACAATCTTGCCAATGTGTATTTACTCTCGGTTAGAGTCTTTTAATTTGAAACTATTATTGTTATGACTCTATAAACTCCAGAAGTTACTATTAATGGCATAAAACGAGGATAATAGAAATAGGAACCTGAGTAATCCAATATAGTACAGGGTAAACTTTACAAAAAGTTTACGGTAAGTGCACCAGGAAATGACCGATTGAAACGATCATTTATTAGTTCACGGTCCTTTTCTAATCCTATAATATCGATTTAACAATTTAGAAATGGCTTTTAAACTTCTTAGAAATATCACAAAATCCCAATTCAAGTCAATTTTTGTCATGCGACTATATCCTATTAGCTCTCATATCTGCACTATATACTATCATTACGTGTAACAAACTGAAGGTAGCTTGAATGATTTAGCAAAGACTTTGAAACTCTACTAATAGTGAGGCAGCATGAAATTTTTATCAATATCCCCCTTCCACTATTTACTATGCAGTTAGGTATATTTGTGAAATAGTATTTATTCGGGATTCTTTTCCTTTATGTTCAATGTAAACTTGAATGATGATTTTATTAGGTACTGTATACTTTACGTTCTATTTACGTGGACAATGCGGGAAACTCGCGTATAACTATCAGCAAGAACGAGAAGCTATCGTTGAAACTTGGGCTGTCTGAAACTTCTTCAAATAAACGAGATTCGGAAAATATTATTGTATACTTTTCATGTATAGTATTCACCACACATCCAAAGGTTAAAATATTAGATACACACCTATGTTATTTTTTGTATGATCCAGTCCATTCGATAAGAATTTTTTTGTTGTTTTGCCCATTAATGATATTCTACACATGCAAGACAAACTACGTCACTAAAGTAACGAAAATAACATTTTTTTGAAGTGTAAATCATACGACTTAAATTCTTCTTATTGTTAGCTTTTTTGAAAATATTAAATATAGCGTCGCACGGTCGACAATTTGTTCATTTTGATTAATTACTGTACCTACCGATAATTATCTTCAGATCATGAACAAACTTGCTTTTCAAGTTTGCTGAATGATCATAAAACATTGATAAAATTACATTTGTAGCTTTTCACTATTATAGGTATACCTATAATAGAGTAGTCTAATTTTGTCATCACATTTTTAAAAAAAGTTTTACCGTGTAAAATTCTCCGGTTATTTAATATTTGCAAATTATTGCCGAACACGCACAGAAGTGGATTCTTTTATGGGAATATATCACATGTACTAATAATCATCTACAACGTATAATGTTAGGAAAATTAAAAAATTCCAACACGTATGTTTCATTCCAAACACACTTTTTCTCTAAATAATAATTTATCTCTTTTATTGGAATTTGATTTGATTAAATTTAATTCAAATGGAACGTAGAGCGCACCTGATTATAACAGATACGTAAATTGTATGTCGGATTCGTATAATGCATGTCGTATAAGAATAATTCATGTAATGTTTCGTTACATCGACGTTACTAATTCCACTCTCGTCAAAATTGGACAAGACGGTGAAAAAATTAAATAAACAAAAAGTAATAACATCAATGTTTAAAACGTTAAACTGAAGTTCGTTGTATTTAATTTCGGTAAAGAAATCCCTTCTTAATACAAAACGGATCGTTTAAACCGCAAATTCAAATGAAAAAATAGTAGTATTAATTATATTAAAAAGATCCCATCATTTTTCCTTTCTTCACAATTTCAAACTCGTATTATTCGTGCACAATTTCAGTGAATCAGATCTCATTGTGCCAATAAGAACGAGTGAAGATGCGTTGAATAGTGATATCCGAATCAATCCATACTGATATTATTGATTCAAACTGCGATGTAATTAAACGAAATTGTGATTTGCTAGAATTCATTTATACAACATGCCGCCTAATAAAAGACGCCAATGGTACGTAATATAACTGTATACCTTTGATGTCATCCTTGCCACGATCATTAACGATCTCTGTCTATAGATTTTCAACTAGGTAACAGAGACTCCATAACTTAATTTGGACAAAATCCTAATTGAAATACGACTGACAAATTGAACAAATATTGTATCTAATCATGATTAGCTTCGGAAGTAATCAATCATTTCACTCGAAATTCAAAAATTTGTTACCATCTCGTATCGGAAAGTAACGAAAAATATACGAATTTTTTAAGTTAAGGTTTTTACTGACCCTTTTTGCGACACCTATTTTTTATTAACGAATAAAACGTGATGTACATTCAAAACATGAATATAATGAAAAATGCAAATCCACGATAGGCGAGGGTTGAACAGGGTAGATTGAAAAACTGACCACTCTAAAATTTGCTGTGATGCTACTTTTATGGGAGAAAATGAGAAAGAAGGGAGTGACGACTTTCCAAAATTAGATGAAACAAGATAGAATCCTCACGTGTTGAATATACAACCGGTTATCTAACTAGTTAGTCACGTAAAGCGACTAAATTGAATGTCGTTTCAACGACAGATCGGAAAGTATTTATAGCATCGCGTGACAATTGAAAGCTATAAGATATAATGACTAAAACATTTATGGCTTGCTGTATAGTTACATATTAATCGTCGTTACAGTATTACAATACAAACCCATGAGAACTATTGTCTTTCTTTTTGTTTATCGTTAATCAAAGAGATACGTATACATAAAATTCATAAGGTGTGAACACAGCATTTCGGGGAGAAAACAAATTGAACACCGTTTCGATGAATTATCGGTAAATGAATGAAGTAATCAATCAATAACAGTTTTATTTTTAATAACTTATTCTGCCGGATTAATTACAATTACCCTTGTGTAGGATTGAAATTATGCGTCCCTTCTGAATTTCAGTGGAGAAAGCGTTTTTGTTTTGAATAAAATAATATAGAGCAAAATCTTCAACAATTTGACCCTGCGACTTGAAATTTGTTGATAAATGAGGTCTTTCCATAGAAATCCGTTGTTTCCATCCTTTTGTTTTGTGTCTCTACAAAGTGGTTCCGAGTAAGCACCGTAGTATATTGAGTTGCCTACCACCGAGGGAAACAAATATCGGTAATACAGACCTACCGACTTATCGAGACGTAGCGTGTTTGAAGACCTCGCGAGTGAACTGGAAGGAAGTACTCGTGTTGCACAGTTGTCTGTGGATTTTGCCAAGCAGTTGCTTCGTTGTTTATAACCTATGCCGAAGCGTTTAGTGATCGCCTTCCGAAGTTACGTTAAAGTGATTATGACTCGGTAGGTCTGTTTTACCGATATTTGTTCCCTTCGGTGGTAGGCAACACAACATACTGCGGCGTTTACTAGGAAACATCCTGTGTATTCAGGGGTGACGGTTTTGACCCAACTCAACTCGATTAACTTCAAATTGCACTTGAGCAGTCTTTATTTAGTAAGTCTTTCTTTGGACACTATTTTCGGCTGGACCTTATTAACGGGACGCACAGTTTGATCCAAAGGTTACGAAAGTAGAGACAACCGTTTGACAAACCTCCAGCAATGTTATAATAATATGAAATAAATAATCTGCAAATAATTATCTCTAGAATGGACAAGAATAGATTTTTTGGAAGTACGGTACAACTCATGTTTGTCAAAAATTACATTTGCGCGTAACAACTACTTGATAATATAATACTTCCCGAATATTTTTCTGACAATTTGTGGACATCTGATCACCATACAAAAGGAGCTCAAAAAAACCTCGGAAGAATCGGATCAGAAACACCATTTAATCATTTTGAATGTTATAACTACAAAACCTACTATCAAATTGCTGACATTCTCAACTTGTATTTTTCGAATTTGTTCAGATTTATTTCTATCACATAATAGAGATGTCGTTTCATTCATGATCGCCATCATTGGTACAAGTAACACAAACTATTCAAGGGTTATCCTTTTTATCATTTCTTCTCTTACGATTTAGACGATGCACGGCCCGTTTAATCTTGAACGTTGATATATAAATAAACAACATAAACTTTCTCGTCTCGCGTAATAATTAATGTATACAAATCAACAGATCGTTTCGATATAGAAGCTAGATTATATCAGCGTAGGTAATGATTGCGACATGCGTGCATGCGTGCAACCGTTACAACCGTCCATATTAAGATCGCCTAAAGTCGATTCCATCAATAACGTCTCGCCATATTTGGTCGGAGATTAAACCGATCTTAATACCCTGCTTCTACCGCATTTTCTATCCGGTGTCTAAGCCTGTCTTTGGCGGTCCGTTCCCTTCGTTCCTTACGTTTAGCCGGCGCACATCTCGGCCACCCTGCCGCCTTTTTCCCACCCCTGCAACCCCGTTGTCCGTAGGAACTTCGCCCCCACCTGTCCCACTTATCGTATTGATTCAACCTCGCTATATCTGCATGCATTCTCTCGCGAGCTTCAACTTCCCGTTTTGCAGTTGGTTCCTTCCTTCCTGCTGCTGCACACTCTGCATACCTACCACCTCCTGCAATACCCGATTTACGTATTTCCTTCCTCGATCACCAAGTTATGCAGCGGTTATATGTCCGGAGCTGATAATTTTCGGATGAAACAAAAGTAGTCTGTCAGTGGAGGACGGCTCTTTTTCTTTTCATTCTTATCTATCTTACTTTGCAGTAGTAGTTTCATTACATTAAACGCGCGATGTACTCGCGAGAAAAATTTTACTGTCTGACTCAATTTTAATGAGTGTAATAACACTGTGAGAATTACAGTTACTTTATAGTTCTAGAGAAATTGGTATAATAACGGTTTCAATTTCGTTGCAAATCTTTGTCTACCCAATACAAGAAAATGAGTGGTACAAATAACTATTTAGTGTGATAATATTCGTCAATACTAAATTTTCTGCAGTTATTGCGAGATTATATCGGTTTTTTTTTAACTTACTGGATTATTTTTTAAGTTGAATAAAACCTCAACATTAATTTATTGTTGCACCGAGATCAAATTATCGTAATAGTTACAAGAAAAAAATAGTTCATGTACAAGACTCAATTTTATTTGACGTCCAGAACTACATCTTTCGGTTATGGCAAAGAGTGGAAAAGTTGAAGGCTGTATAGTAACCACAATTAAAAATTTATTTTAGAATCTAACTTTGTATTTTGTAACCGTCCTAATCTCGATTTAAAATAGTTGCAAAAAATATTATAATTGTCTTTAGCACATCTTTCAGACAATTAAAATGCCTGAAACTGTCCGCTTTCATGAAACAAGTGATTTACCAAAAAGTAAAACGATTGTGAGTGCTATCGCGTAAATCGTTTGCTACAGAATTAATTTTCGACTTGTTTTTTTAGCCAGGATATAAAAATATAGTTCAGTTTATTATATACCTATACTAGACACGGGTTAATTTCTCGAGAAAATATGAAGAAAAAATTTGATGGTATCACACACCGTAATTTGTATATTATAGTTTTTTTTTTTCTTTAACCGTAAAAATATTGCTGACTTATAAAAATATGAGGTAAAAACATCACAGCCTTAACTAAATAATTTCAAGTACCTTCAATTGCAGTTCAAGTCTATTCCAGTTATCAAAAATTTAATGAAAACATGCAAAATTGACAAAAATATAATTCGAAATGTAAAAAACTTGGAAGAATAATATTTTATACGATTTGATACAACGTATCGCAATCTCTTCGTTTTTCAAACAAGCTTAAAGTATTTGTATACAAAAACAGGATATCGATCTTGCTTTTCCAGAATCACCCTCTCCTCGAATATTCCACCCCTGACGGCGAAAAACTAAACTGTTGACGCGATGTTGAAATTTCGAATTTTTGATTGTTTAGTTTTTCGACGTCAGGATTGGAATGTCCGACCGACTTCTATTGCCAGCGACTAATTCACGCGTCGATATATCAACAAATTTACGTACGTTCAAAATTTTTCCGTAACGTTCGGCTTGGAGGGTGGGGGGGGGGGGGTCAAGAAAGACGAAACTGATGTCAATCGACTGCAGTTAATTAGCGAATAAATCTCGCTTTGGTATTTTTCTATTACAGCTTTATTTGCACTATTTTTACGATGTGGCGATGCTAGCTTAATCGTAAGCTGGGTCTTCCGTGTTGTTTTTAAAAACTGCCATGGCGAGAAAAAAAATTTCCCCAATTAAAATGCGTTTAATTAGCGACTATTCTCCAATTTGTATTTACTTGTCATGCTACATTGGCATAGCCAGCTTAACGGAGGTGTATAATGGGAAACTGTGCGTATCTAAAGCAACTATGAGCTTTGTGTAGAAAGATCAATGCGCATATTACACGCATGTACGCAAAGCGATATTATTTTTACGGAAGATGATAACCGTTTCATTAATATTAATTAGCACTTTGTCTAGTCGGCAACGCATTACATTGTTCAATTCAAGAGAAATGGTTACAGGCGCTGATGTGATAGTATTTCAACTCTTTCCATTGCCACACACCTTCATCTACTAGATATTCCATTAGAATTCATCAATATATCATATTGAGTGTTCAATTTTTTATGAAGACTTCTGGTACGCATTTATCATTCCATTAACAGAACCTTCTACGTCCAGGATCCCTCTATGATATTATAATCACAGCCACCATACGTACTGTAATTAATTAATACATTTACACTGCACCGACGAGTAAAATTTTATACCCGATTATAATCATGCACGTAATAATAATAATAATCCTATATTATACTGTAATGTTGTACTTTTCGATTGTGAAAATGGCGTTCTTTAAATTTAATAGCACAGTCGTTACAATGTTCATTTTCTCTCGATCAGGTCTTGAAATCTTGGCGATATGCACGTCTGCACTTATTGTTAGGTTGCGTATAAAACCGGGATAATGAGAACGACTCGTTTGTTCGAAATATATAACCACATATGGTTATACCTTTTAACGAACTTATTATCACATCAACAATAAATTGTAATTGAAACTTCAGGTTCCATTAGATTCAAAAGTTAACGCAGAGTTTACTCGTGAATGTATAGGAAAGTCAATTTTACTTCGGCCAATATGTGAAACTTATACCAGTGACGAACTGAGAAAAATTTCATTTGCTGCAGTTACTCGAAAATCTTGATCGAATTGTTATTCTAACTATAACGCACCTATTTTTAGCGTGATTATAGTTGTCAAGATTACATTTTCTTGTTATTGCAACGTAAATTATGTTCATTTAGTTAGTCACATTTTTTTCAAATAACACCTATAATATCAATTTGTTGTTCCACCAGCATCAAATTATCGCAATTTTTTCTCATTTCGCAGGTGGAAACTTATCAAGCCTTTACCGTATGTGTTTTGAGTGTTGAAACGTGTGGCGTTCATTGTCAACATAAGAATTAACTGCACTCTCAGCAGTCTTGTAATAACTGCAAATACGGATCGGCAGTTATCGCTAATTAATAAATATGTAGTTAATTCTGCATTTTTGTCTCTTTATCCCGTTATTGCAGTTTTATGAATATTGTATTTTATGCGCATGGTTGTCTGACTTGGCTTGCTTTTCTTTGACTCACTTTTCAATGTTCCTTCATACGCCTTTTTTTCTGATCGCATCGCCTGAGGTATTCAGGTCTATTATACGGATATTATATACATATTACGCACGCGTTTGACTCTGCAAATCGTGCCTAACAGTTTTCTTCTCTCCAGAGTAATGACATCGTTTTAAACTTTGGGAAGTGTTAAGCTTTAGGTTATTAATACGACTCGTGGACGTATCTTCACTATTTATTGTGGACCAAGAAAGGTTTTGTTTGTGCAACGTTTTTCTTTCAAAGCATGGGTAAGAGGTGATAAGAAAGAAATTCTACATCGATCTCTTCTTGATAATCGATTTTACAATATGATTGACCAAATTATCGACTTAACCTATAGGCCCTGTAATAGATGGTGGCTGGCGCCAAATTCAAGTCTATACATGAAAATAATGAATCACTCTAATAGGACATGACAATGTTTGAAACTGTGCTTATGGGTTGGGCCAAGAAATTTCTAACAATTGGCGAAAATACTGAACATACAACAGATTCTCACTCACTTTAAGGTTGTGGCACACTAATATCCAAATCAAATATTTTCCGTATTTTTACATTAATTTTCGATCCTTTTTGGCTCAACATCCAAGCATAATTGCAAACACTATCATTTCCTAAAGTTTGAAACAATTTCATCACTCTACGGAGAGAAAAAAATTGATGGGGTGTTCGACAACAGGGGTGTTCATTCATCCTGTTCGCTATCGTCGGCACAAATAATAATAAAGTAAATAACGAATAACAATGCTGGGAGTTCCGAAACGGTTTTTTCCCTATTCGTAACTTTTGAGGCCGATGAACTGGCCGATTCAACCTTGTAAAAGATCAACCTTACCGCTCTCCACGCGCAATCCCCTTGATTTTCTTTTACTACATGTTATCAGACCTCTTGAATGTGCAATGCAACTAAACCGATGCAAGGTACTACGTTATAAAATGCGTGTATAGGGAATTCCCCATGCCTGATCATGCAGCTTAATTTTTTCAAAAATGAAAAAGGAAAATCCTAGTGTGTAAAATCGAGCACTTCTGCTGTACGCATGCGCCAGCGTCGTTTTACCGCACTTTTCTGAAATGGGGCACCCTACGCCCGTTCCACAGGTTTCCGAAATGAAATTTTCCAAGCAGGTGTTGGAAAAAATATTTTAATCGACGATGAGATTCTCAATTTTACACCCTAGTGCTTTCTTGGCCCGTGCACACTTTCGGATAACTTTTTTACGCACCGCTAGTTACGTCATTGGGCAAGTTCAACTTGAAGTTTGTACTCTTAGGTTAGGTTGTACGAAGCCGGGTCCGTGCTTTCGAAACTCTTAATCGCTCTTGATCTACTTCTTTTAAATTATCATATTACGTAACGTTTGCTTCTCAATTCGAACTTTCCTTCACAGGTGTTGGAAAAAATCGTACGTGTCACTCGTGTGGATGTGGGCGATATTTGACTCGTGTATTTACAGCGATAGCCTTCACGGCTCACCCTGCAACCTTAACACTCGTCAGAAATCGCCCGCTTTCCGCACTCGTAACACAATATCACAACTATTTCATGCAAGCGTGACTTTAACGCAGTTTTTAAGCGAGTTTTAAGCCTGTTATTGTTCATCTCGTTCCAGCGTATTGTGTAAATTTACATATTTGTGTATTCATCCGATAATTTACTTTTGTACAGGTATTTATCGGTATGTGGCTATACCGCAAGGGGATTTTATTCGAAAGGGGTCCGAGTTGTCCCGTTAGATTAGATTTATGAAAACCAGGAGAGTTGGGCAGAAGTTTATACAGTTCGATTTATGATAGTAAAAATTCCGACCACGTTTCGGTCCCGATATTATAGAAAATTGCCAGTGAAATATCGCCCACGTCTATGTCTTATATCTCCTTATGCAATTGCTATCTATAACCTTTTAGATATACGTATACTATTTCGTATATTCACTTATGCTACACAGAACAGGGCGTTCTTACAATTTACGCTTGGACGGTTTTATTGCAAAGTTTCGTGTTTGTATTCGCAATAAAAAAAAGTAATCAGTCAAGACGAAGTTGAAATTCGTAATATTTATCTGACGATACAATTTCGAGAAAAATTGTTTGAAATTTTAAAAGTTACAATAGAGCAATAATATCATGATATTTTGCAAACTAAACCCTATCAATGTTATAATTCTAAAGTTATAATTTGCATAGCTCATTTCTATGCAGGAGAAATATACAGACAGTAAGAAAATGAAATTTTCAATAATGTTGCGTTACTTTGACGTTACTAACTTCAACTGCGTTAATTAAGTTAAGAAATGTATAGTAAGTAACCACAACTAAAGATACTATTGGTTCATTTTTAATAATATCTGTATTTATCATGTTTATTACGTACACGACAAACTGAACTGGCAAGTCGGCTGCCGGATTTCGAACATGATACGAAATCGGTGTAAAATATAAATTATACAACTTTGCTAGCACAATCTTGGTGTTTGATTAATGAAGTTGAATCGATTGGACGATCTTATCTCAATCGGCGGCGTGAATAATCTTAATCTTTTGATGTTTACAGTTAAACCGTGCTCACAAACTTTACATCATACGTCAATAACGAACAGATTTCGTGTATCTGCGACAAACGTATTTCGCACAAGCTCTTTGTTCGCATCACCTTGTCAGATCTGCAATTTTGTTATTTTCTTTTGCTGCTATTTACGTTTTTATCGTTTTATTCAATCACTCATCGTCATATTTACGACCTTATAAGTTTACATTATTATTATTACTATTATTATACCCGAATGTGTAATCACTCCGGTACCTTATATGGGCTGGGATATTTGTCGAGGGGAAAATTTTACGGTCAATTGCAGAAGTCATAATGTTTCGCCAAAATTTTGGATTTTATCAATCGTTTCAAAAATTTTGGACATTGGACCAAGTTGAAATTCTCTTTTCCTTACGAAAGGAAATGATGAAGAACATTTTCGCATCTGAAGCATATTGTAAAATCTACCCAAATTTTTATTTACTTAATTTCAACAATTGCTTACATTTTTAAGTCAACGGTACAACCAATCTTGACTACACGCGAAGACTGTGTAAGAAATTATTATAAAATCTGACGTATTACACCGAGATAAATTTCTAGTTACGGTTACTCTACAGTACCTAAACCATGTTTACTCTTTACCCTAACCGAAAAATCTATAAGTTATACTTCGGAGTACAAAATGAAAACTAATAGTGCAGCTGTAATCACATAATCCAGTCTGCATTGCCGTTGTTCTTGATTTTTGGCACTTTTACTATACTTGGTTGTAACTATTGCGATGATTTGATATTCTTAGAACAATAAATCGACATTTACAAAAATTACGAAAGTTTGATCGCATAAAAATTCTTTACAATACGCATATAATAATAATAGTAATTAATGTAATTATTATTATTACACTTTTGAGTAACGCACATATTCTTTATAGCCTTTCACGGACGGGTATAATGCACAGCTTCCACTATAAACCCCATGTTATAATTTTCTCAACTCGGTGCGGGTGTAGGTTATACTTACGTATGTGTATGTAGGTATCTATATGTATATGTACGTACATATGTACCTCGGTGACCCGCCTACGCAAGAGAATGCCAGCCAGCAGCGGCATCTCCGTCCTGGATTCTCCAGAGGAAGACTTCTAGGTGGTCCATCCCAGCATCGGTCGCCTATTCGAATGCTTACCTAAAGTTCCGTACAATGTAAGCCCAGAGCTCTATTATACAACGATGGGCTCGAACAATCATCGCAATGTTTTATAAATCGTCCGAGGCGCATAAAAAAAGTTTGTTAGTCTCAAGGTTATCGATACGTTTTATCGATTAGTTTATTGAACGTTTGAAGGCGTTAATTATAGTTTCGATACTCACCTCGCAGATAACTCGAAACTTTTTTGACTCTCGAGATTATTGCATTATGTGAATTTTCAAAATTCTGAATTGATCCCATTGGAAGAAATCGGGATGTTTTCATTGCCCGTCATAAATAAATCAGCTGCAGTAACTGAATTACGTATATTCGTAAAGAATATAACATCAACAATCGATACCAACACTTATTTTTCTTTTTTTTTTCCATCGAGAATTACAATCTGCCGTTAGTAAATATATATTTCTCAAATATATGTCATCTTATTAAAAGTACTGTAATTTTTTGATTATGATTTTGAAAGGTCATATTATTGGTCTGAAATACCTGGATAGATCAGGGAATTTTAGATTCCAAAATGCGTTCGGGGCTCGATTGCAGGGTTTTTGAATTTGCTCGTATTATCTACGCGGTCTTACATTTTCGCTAATAGAGAGTTCGCGTATATCTCGACATTTCCTTGCAGCTGCAATCTCTCGCCATTTCTCACTCCGAGCACACCTCGCCTCACACACCTTCCGTCCCTTCTTCCTTTTTCCCCCTTTTTTTTTCCAGCTCTTCGTTGCCTAGCTCGCTCCTTCGTTTAACCGCTCTCATCTCGGCCTTCCTTCCTTGCCTCTTGCAGAATCCGCGAGGTAAAGCCTCCTCGCTGCCGCCTGCAGCACACGTTGGGTCGTACCTAGGTATCGATTCCGTGTCTTCTTGCCGCGGCTCGACCGTATTTTCCACACTCCGTGGAAATTCTCAGCACTGGGTTATGAATATTTATCGTATCACTGGCACCTAGCCATCTAAATACCTCTCATATAACGACTGAAGAGTCTTGCCTGCTCCGGAAGCGGCAATTATGTGAGGCAGAAATTTTTATTCCCATTTTAATTTTTTTTACAATTTTTCATTTTTCAACCTCGTAAGCTTTTGATTATGCGTATAAAGTATAAAATAATCTTACAATTCTTTGGTTTTCAAGCCGTATCGTTTGTGAAAAAACATTAATTTTTTTTTTTGTCATGTTTTGAATGAGTTGAAACTTTGTTTGACTATGAAATCCACTTTAAGGTAGATCCTCGGAAACTGCCAAATAAATTTATACGAGTTTTTTCTTTTCTAGATATTTTCAGTCCTGTATCAATGCGATGGACTAAAAGTTGGATTCTTTTTATGTTTTCATCTGTGAAAAAGTAGACGTTTTCAAATTTGTAGTGTAGGATGAAAATCGGATTATAATTGATTCGGTATATATACAGGGTGACCCAGGACTATCGTTCCATAGACCAACAATACTGAACCGTTTCTTTACTTAATTCGAACTTGTCAATTTTTACGCACAAAAAAGTAAGACAACTTTTTTTTATCTTCCACAGTACACAAAATGTCTGAAAACGTGGTTCTCTGATAGTTTCCGGGGAGCTACCACAAAATGGATTTCATATTTGGAAAGATCAAACTTTTTTACATGAAAAACATATTTGTTAATTTTTTCCCGACCGTACAAAGTAGTGGAAATTCGAAAACACGATAATGTTGACGAACGTGTTTCTCGTAAACGGTGCAGCATAAGAGTCTAAAAATTCAAGGATTATCGGATCTTGGCGTACACCATATTTTATTCAAATTGCTGCCATATCAAAGTTTTGACTCTACAGAAATCCCGCTGAAGTTGGTGTATCCGCTCATGTAATAATATGTAGGTGATATGTCATTGCGGGATTCCGTTATTCGGTTTTCTCTTTCAGTATAATAATGTTCACGGGAAAATGAATGAGCCTGAACTTTTCATTACGTACTACACGTTACGCAATTTTACGTACAAATGACTTGGTTTAAGTTTTAGGCAAAGTTTAAATTAACTAAACGTGCAGCTTGATATCCGCCATGGGATTCCCCGCTTTCTTGACAAATCTGATAGGTACGTGATTGGTGATCCAATTTAAACTCTGCACACGATGGAAACTAAGTCACAACTCTCGTTGTAACATTGATAATCACATATTCCGTGTGAATAATTAGACTATGTTGCGTAGTGCGTAAAACAAGAACGACGGACACACATATTTCATTATAATTGTATGTTTCGAGATCAATACTGACTACTTGTACCTTGTACCCATTTATGATTTTCCACAAGCTACTGCTGCAGGTTTTGAATTTTCTTCTGTAAACAGATTACAGTTGTACTTTCGTACAATCCCTACGAAGAAACTTGTCCGCTGAATATTCGATCTTAACGAATCCAGCTAAAACGAGCGATACCATAATTATATACTGAATACGAGCCGGATAGGATTAATGCTAATTATTTTATTGGCGCATGTTGCCATATATGCGGTTACCTGTTGATTAGTGATTCATTCCTCAGTTATTTGCTGTATGGATACGTACACCCACCGATATAATTTACGATCATATTTGCTGACCGTAAGATAACTGTGAAACGTTTATGAAAACATCTCCGTATATTGAAATTAACCAAACGTATATTACTTTATATGGGGTATTCTACATGTAATCGATCTGACCGAAATCTCCACCCTCTGAAACTTTGTAAAATACTTTTGTTAGTTGATAAGATTATGCTTAATTTTATTTTCTTTTACGTTTTAATTCGAAAACTATAGATCGTACGAAACTAAGCTAAGCAAAAAAAAAATCTCAGTTTCAAGTGAAACGTATTAAAAAAAGCTTCTAGTTCATTCTACCAACAATAAGTATCATCAGTTTATTAGGACTGATGTGATATCTTTTCTATTATTTTTCTCAACTTACTTTTTCTCCTTACTTTATGACAAATTGAATTATAGCTTCGGAAACTATACCTAGATTCTGGAAGCACGTTCTAAGTCAGAATAGCATCAGCTTATATATAGCACCTTACTCTTAGATTCTTATAGATATTAAAGCTTAAACAAACCACCCGTATTTTTAAGAATTCCCCTGGGAAAATACCCCATAAGTTATCAGATATTACAGTCTGAACAGCATCATGATCTATACACAATCATAAGTAACGTCGCTATAATCTAATTGAATTATTCTTTTGGCCGCACATTTCAATGCGAAATCAACAGCTCATCGGTATGTAGTTTCAGTTTTTAACGGAATCCGCAAGCAACAAACGAGCATCAGTGCGCTATCGTTCGTGTAGTGTTCGTATATTAATACAGAACATTAAATTGTTACAGAATTTTGAACCTTTGCAAAATCATTCGAAATGTACAAACTTACACAGACACTGCAATTCAAAAGTATCCAATCTTATATATACTCAAACTTCATCTTTACCGTATTCTTATAAATTCATAACTAAAACACGGTTGCCGAAGAATGCAGAATATACCGCGAAGAATCACATGCAAGATGTGTCGCGAATGTTTTATTTTTATTTTACACATATATTGAAACGTTTAGATAATGTGACCTGTAAGATTGGATTTTACAAAAGTAAAAAATGAGTTATAATTTAAATAGAGCTGACTTTTCTTATTGTGATTTTGAAGCTTCAAAATTGTTTTAAAGTGGTTGGGTTTAGTAGTTACATTGGCGTGGCTGATTTCAATCACGTCATTCCCCATGTCAACATAGGTATACGATGGATGCACTATTAAATCTCAACTTCTCGAATTCTCCACGTTGACGTAAAAACGGCTGAATGAAACTGATCGCCAAATTTTTTGAAAATTGATGATTTTCAAAAGTGATCTAAATTCTTGCCGCATGAATTCTATACAATCAAATCTCGCGTTGCAAGGAGGTGGAGGAAATAATGCACTCCGAATTATTTTTTAAAAAAGTGCGGCCGGGGGGAGGGGGGAACTATGGTTCATTATAGGTATGTATGTAACAGCTTCGGCGACATTAAAACCGTCTAACTTTAAATTAATCACTGCTAGCAAGCGAGGATCAGAGGAATTTTAATTAATTTGAGAATTAAAGCTATAAATTACCTCTCGTTTCCAAGCCCAAACTTGTGATTTAAATTACTTTTCCTCTTCCTCCTGGACTATCATGCCGGTATGCTTGGGGGGTGGGGGTGTTATTAACTCAAAAAAATTGTTCTATGTCTTACAAGTTGGAGAGTGATGTCAGGAGATGCGCCATCGCAAAAGCTCTCGAGTTCGGAGTTGTTCGCTACTTATATGCGTCATGTCGCCATTTTCTTATTAATTTCAATGAAAAAGTTCTAAATGTTCTTTAAATTATAACTAATAAAGCCCGTTAACTCAAATTGCTGTAAAAGGTTTCATTTTTTTGAATAACAACTCTTTAAAATAGGTATGATATTAGACCGTCCAAGCTATACCCCCCCCCCCCCCCCCCCCCCCCTTCAGGAACTAAAAATCTGTAACCCAGTATATTTAATTTTTCATACAAGTTTTCCAACACTTATTACCTCAGTATTGTACAAAATGGTGAGTATGAATATCTACAGATGAGAATCTTATTATTTATGTTATTTCGATGGATTAAGATAGATTTTAGATTGTAGATTACATTTATAAGATAACTGGTGAAATGATTTTATCCAAGATAATTCCGCGTTAATCAAAATTATCTGAATAATGTACAACACTGCTCATCATCGACCAAAATATAACACATCAGTTTTGATTCCAGCATGTTAGGCAACGCACACCACACCCATTATCATAATTTATGCAACATATACTATTTTTCGCTCCGTAATAATATCTCTGGACTTGCCTCAAGTCCAGTTATTTCAGACGACGGGACGACCTGAAATTCTCTCGTACGCATGTATGAGACCTCTCGTCCAGCACCTTACTCGTGACTCGTGTAAGTTTCTGAACCCGGGTCGACTTTCGTCGCTCTAAGCTCAAGATAAAAATTTCACGTTAATCTGCAGGTTTTAGTTTTTTTTCACAATTTTCTCATATCATCGCAAGTGAATGTCACATTCGTAAGCAAAACTCGAAGCTACCGACGCGAATAAATACTTCGGATCAATCTACCCCAGCTCTTTATGGTGCTGCAAAATTGCGAAATTTTTCATTCGAATCATGATTTATGTACACATGTGGACATTAATTCAGAGACGCCTAGTTTTTTGGTCGAGTCGATTACGTTAGTAACACAGATTCAGCCCGCAGCTGCCGGCCGACAGTGACAACTGCAAACCAAATCTGCGTTACCAACGTAATCGACTCGGGCGAAAAACTAGCTGTCCCTGACTTAATGTCCACATGTTTACCTAATCGTGTATATACAGAGTGAATTCCTAACGACTGCATGGTTTATCGTTGGCTAAAACTTAATGAGCGTGTATGGAATCTCAAAAATGTTGACAGTATCGACGGCAGTTGTGCTTAACTCACAAATGTCGAAATTTTTTAGGCTAGCAACAGTTGGTTACCCTGGTGAATAGCCGCTCTCGGATCGTAGGGCATGCGCATTAGGATTTTAGCAGACCACGGACCATGCGGTTGTTAGGAATTCACTCTGTACGTATATCGTGAGTTTTTGTAACAGCGGAACGATCCACGTGTCTGAGAGAGGCAACCAGAGATACTGCTCATATTCAGGTTGAGCACCGTATCTCGTCATGGCCAGCCCAAACATCAAACTATATTTGTCTAATATTTGTCAAAATAATATGAATATTAGGAAATGTGGAAAACGATGAAAAATTTAATTCGGAAATCAACTAAAGCAATAATGAGTCAATTAAAAATAGGACTGTCATCAAATTCAGTTATACATCGGGATAATGAGGTTGTGAGACATGGTGCTCAACTTGAACATGAGGTGTAGAGTCGTTCGTGTCAAGTGTGCGCATTTAAGGATTTAGGTTCGTGTAAAAATTAAATAAAAAGAAATAAGGACAAAAGAACCCATGCATATGATAAAGCATTTATTGAACTAATAATTAAATTAAGTAATAACACATAAAACTTTGACAATTGGAAAGAAAAAATGGTTAATGAAAAAAATTCAAAATACGCGTTTCTTCGGGTAAGTGTGCGCATTGTTCTTGAATAGTTATAGACTTCTTAATAACAAATTATTTTGAAGACTAGATAAATAAATAATGCGAGATCGACTTATTACAATAAAATCACATAAAATCAGATGCCTAAGAATGAACTTAAAGAAATTTTAGAAATTTAAAAGAATCTTCAAAATCAGTTGATAATTTTACGAGGGTTATTTGTGGCAACGATCACATTCAAAACTACCTCCTTCATAAAATGTACATTGTTCATGCTACGTGGCATTGTGATCAAAAACTGAAATAAAAAAAAACATCATTAGTCAATTTTTTTTTACAACAACTTCATTACTTTCTCACATAAAACAACGGGGGTATCTAAGTAGGTACCCGCGCACACTTGCCCCAGACCGAGATTTTTGATAGATACTCATATAACTTTACTCATACTAAACATAAACTTAAATTATATACAGAATAGTAAACTTAAATAAATCACTAACATAAAAAAAATTGATTTACCTTGGTGATTATATTCAGTTCGATGTGACAATATTTGTCAAGATGACAAAAATTATAGTTGGAGCGTCGAATTCTTTTTATTTATATTAAAAAATAAATGGACGACACGATGTCGCAATCTTGTAGATGAATTAAGTCTTTGTTACCGTACGTTTCAGTTCCCTACGCATATCAAGACTTTCCCTTCTGCCCTTCGTAGATAAACAGGGTGCGCACAGTTACCCACTGCGCACGGTTACCCCTAACAACTCTAACTGCGGTTGCCTGCCTCAGGCGCACGGATCGTTCCGCTGTTAGAAAAACTCACGGTATATACTTATACAGTGAATTCTCGGTTATACGTTTGGCACTTGTTCGTTTCTCGCTTATACGTTTTTAGCACTTATACGCTACGTATTCAATCCCTTAGTGCTGGTCTCTGTTCGGTTATGCGTTGTTACAGTTGACTTCTTATTCGAAATTTTCGATTTGACGTTGAACTTGCCTATCGTTGGATGGCGTAGCTTGACATACCTGCCTAATCCTGTCCCAAACACGTCCTGGCAAGTTTAGGTCTGCGCCTCATCTATAGAAAGATTCTTTACTTACCGGCACTGGATTAACCTTAAGATTAATAATATTAGTCGATTTCACTAGAGGTGAATGTAAATATGTCAAGATGATAGCTATAAGACCGCTGAAAATCATAAATTTTTCGTTTTCCAATCATGAAGGTTTGGAATATTTAGGTATTTCACTCAAACGTTTTTCTCATTTATACGTTAATATTGCCATACCTCTTGCAAAACGTATAACTGAATTTTTCACTGTACATAGAGAAGATGAGCTACGCTTTTTACGTCGATGTTATTGTGCTGCAGTGTGTTTTTAGGATGAGAAAGTATAAGGATAGTTCACAACTTCTTTCGCGTGCATGGATCGGCGATCATTGCGACTTGATCTTTTAGTCGTGATTCAAAATTTATCTACTTACAATCAGTGCCGCCTTATTCACGCAGCCATGATTGCCGGTCATAACACCGATACATGTATAATGTACATGTTTTTCAAGTGTCGCCGAACAGAGGATACGAGACTAGATGACCACTGTTTACGCTAATTATTAATTATCTGAAGGCCCAAGTGCATAGCAGTTCGTATACTGGGTCAGGGACTTATCAAAGAAATGAGCATATTTTATTTTACGTATTATCATTGGTATTTTTTTAAGATTTGTTAACAATTGAAAATTAATGTCTACGGAAATATTAAATCATTCAAATCATTTGAAATTTTCTGAAATCACTGAAATCATTGAAATCATTTATTAATTAAGCTCATCCAATTCAATACATAAACATAAATTTTAACAAACTGGGTTACAGTTTTTTTTCCACATAAATACATATTCTGAATGATTTGAAAAATGTAGAAACTAACAGATTTTATTTAATGACTACAAAATGTTACGAAATTTCCATAATTTATGATGGTTTCTGAATGTTGTAACATTGTTAAAATGTATTTTTCTTTTGACACTTTGTAAAAATGTTGCACTACTCTCAGTGGAATGTTATCAAATCATAAACCGTATGAAATATATAGACATATAAAATTTCATGAAATTATGCGAAATTATATAAATCGTCTGAAATTGTGTTAAATCCGCAAAATTGTTGAAATCATGTATAGGAAAACTGCGCAAAGTTGCCGTAGTGATTGTATCTTTTCGAGTAATTAATCAGCCACTGCCACTGTTCCAACGAAGTTTGAGGTCTGACAGACTCACTGGAAAAAATTTACAATAGAATTATGGTTTTTGACACTTGACACTAAATGTTTTAACGATACAATTGAATTCATATCATGTGATTAATTCTTGTTTATTGAAAGCAAATCACTTATTTGAGGCGGAAAACATTCTCCTTTGGTAATACAGGAATACATTTTGACTATCAAGACAACAGACAAATAACTTCAAGAACTATCCAGTCACGAACTATAACAACTACACTAATCAGTAAAATAATCTTATACCACCATAGTACATAGATTATTAACGACACCTATTACATTTAGAGTTTAAACATGCAATTGTTGAAGTATAAACTTTTGCATCACTATATTCTTTCCGCTATTACCTGAAAACCCCCCTTTGTCAGAAACTGATCTTTTTTTAATCCGTTTGAAAAATAAGCTGCAAAGCTCCGCGCTACGCTTGGGGCAAATTGGTGCATGTTTGAAACATATTCCCTGATAGTAATATATTCATTAATTTTTTACTGTGAATTTTGAATTTGTACTGGAAAATACTACGTGTATATCATACAACACATCACATCCACGTTTTTAGTAAATGGCATCAAATATTTCTTCACTAACTCCAAACCCATCTATTAAAATTTATCAAATAATTAGCATAAACATTGGAGAATTTGAGCAAAACTGCTAAATTTATTTTAGGTGAGATAACTATCCCTGTACTTTGTAATTTCAATTTCCAAGAAGACTGTTGAATGTTACAGAAAAAATGGCGGAAGATGGTGCAGGAGGTTCCAATCAAGGGATAGGCGGTAGCAGTGGGGAAGCAAGTCGACTGCAGCTGTTGCAAGAAATGCGACAACAGAATTTTGACAGTATCCGATTCGCATCATACCGAACTGCTTGTAAATTGAGATTCATTCAAAAAAAAGTCCATTGTAAGTACATCTTGCAATGAAAAAATTCTCAAAATCAACAGTTTGAAGTGATCACAGATTCTCATAGTTGGCATACAAATAAGATCATTCTACAACCCAACATTTAGTAATGCTACAATTTATTTTTGTGATTTAAATCAGCTTTCCATCACATTAATCAAGTATTAATCTTGACGACTCTACGAATTTCAGATTAAACGTAATTTTCATCCGCAAACAAATTGTCAAATCATTACATCCGTTTTGATTTGCATGTACAAAATAAAACGAATACATTGGAATCCATTTGAAGTTTTTAAATCATCATTACTGTTGGTACAGTGTCTTTAATATTCTGTGCTTCTGACCCTGTTTCTAGTTCACAATGTTGACATATGGAACGTGATCGAAGCATTCAGAGAAAATGGCTTGAACACATTAGAGCCGACGAGTACACTGGGAGTATCAAGGTTGGAAACCTTGCTTTCGTCTCTCTTTCACGCACTCAACAAAAGAGTACCCGTAGCTCAGCAAGCAAAAGTAGACGCTACCACAGCTCTTCTTATGAACTGGCTTTTGGCAGCATATACCAGTGGGTATGTAATCTAAAAATAATATTTATTCTACATTTCTGCTGATATCTTTGATAAAAATTATTTTAAATCTTTATTTTTTTTTAGGGAAAACAATAAAATATCTGTTTTCTCAGTAAAAGTTGCTTTGGCTACGCTATGTGCTGGTAAAAATATGGACAAATTTCGATGTAAGTATTCCAATTATTTTATCATGACAAATCTTGTTCATCGTTAATAATACAGTCATTTTAGTTATAAGTATGGCTTCTGCTCCTAAAAAGTCGGAGCCTCTTTTTTATTGCTTCATTTTGACGTTCTGAAAAAGATGTTCAAAATTGAGAACGAGATCACGTTCGCGTTAATAAATATTCAAGGTCAAAGGTCAACAAATTCGGTTTCTGCCTATGGCTTGGAGACCAATTGAGGATCATATCGAAATTCAAGATTATGAAATTTGACATAGGAAAGATTTTCTTCATTTTTTACGTACAACGAACCGTTTAGATGAAAACAAAGTGCTCTGTAGTTCCCGCACAAGGTGTACCAACGACCATATCTTTGGTTCGCCCCACTCACCGGCTTATGATATAATGGGAGTTATCAAAATAATTACTCCAAACAATGCTGTTATTAGTAATCTATTTATCATGAAGTGCACAACAGCATCAAGTACCAAAGACTTGGCGGCAGTTTCACATGTGCCTCTCTGCATGTACGAAAATCATACAGTGTTTAGATTCAGTAGAGTTGAAGTTAAAGACGTCAACTACAAGTAAGTATTATGCAAAACCGCCTTGAACATAATCGATCTAATCTGGATGTATGGCATGTCGAAAGGTGTATCAGATTTACCAGGTTGGAATGGCTTTATCGAATATCTTAAGTAAAACTGAAACAAACTGAAACGTCTTGCGTCATGTTTCTACCATTTATTCACAAGCCGTGTAGTAATTACAACACTGTTTATGACGTAGAAGTGTGTTGCAGATGATGCTGCTTTTAATAATCAAGCGATATGTCTTGTGATTTTTAATCAGACACTGTTCATGAAAGTACGTGAAACTGTAGCTGTTAGTGAACCTGGATCGGAGACTTCAAGCGTAATTCTAAGATTAGGAGGTTTCCACATGTTGATGTCGTTTCTAGGATGCATAGGGAAAAGAATTGCAGGAAATGGCATAAAAGAAGCCCCAAGTATTATATACGTTACAAATTATGTAGATAAAATGTGAAATAGCCGTGCTTATGCCCGAAGTGTCAGAGGCCATACACTACTCGGCAGAGTATTGTCGAGTCATATTTTTGACGAGATGGAAATTAATGATGCTATATATGATTTCATGGACAGTCATATTGAAGATATAATGAATGGAACAGTGTCTTATGAAAATGTAGCATCTAGCAAAATTTCAAACCATTAGTTGAGCAGTTTTACAATCAGTTGAATAAATGTAAAGCTCAAGGTAGTACGGCACAATTATGGGTACTATATCTTGAAATGGTTTCTGTTATACATGACTTTATACATGCTGAGAGAACGGGAAATTGGACTCAGCACCTGAAATCAGTTACAAAAATGCTTCCATATTTTCATGCTACCGGACACTTTCTGTACCATTTATATTTACAAGACATGCTCGCTATAGAAGAAAGTATAGATCAGCTGACATTTAAAAGATTTACAGATAGCAAAGTGATAAAATCAACAGTGGTACCTGAACCGATATGATTATCGAACAAACATTGACGAAGTCGATGAAAATGGAAGTAGGATTTTCTCGTGGAAGGAGCACACAGGGTAGTGTATTATGCAAGTGGGTGTCCAGTATGCATTCCATAAACGCCATATGTAGGAAATTAAAAAATTGGATAGCAATGAGCCACATTTTGATGCCAGAGATATGCGAATTAAAAGAGATGATGAAGACGTACTAAAATTACTTGAATAGGTCAAATTGCATAATCCGTTTCCAGGAATGAAGCAAATAGTGTCCTTGGCAACTACAATTATTGGTCATGACGAAATAAACTGTCACATGCACGTAATATTGGTCTTCAATCAATGAATAATATAATCGGACAGATATTTTCCAAGAAGAAAATTGCTCTCAAGAACGTATACTTGAAAATAAAGTCCGTACACTTTTGGCAATGTATGGAGCTCTTAAGTCAGAGAATTCACTTGACAATAATCGATACTCAAGTTTTGCGAAGTCAACTAGATTCAACAGAGCTGTAAAATTACCATCTCTTTCATCTACGATTGCAGCTGCTCAACAACATCTGTACCGTGTCTATTATCAGGTCCAAACTTGATTGGGTAAGGGTATAGAACCACAACAGTGAAGGTTAAAGTTAAATAGCAATATTTTGAATCCCGTTATAACATTGTTACTACTTGTACCGGACGATATTTTGCAAACGATTTTTTGTAATTGCACAAAAGGTTACAGTGCAAACTGCGGCTGTAGAAAAATTGAACTATCTTGCTCAATTGTTTCTGACCATTGTCGTGGACTATGATATACTGTCATGCCCGAAGCTTGTAGCATCGATCCTTCCGACGATGACATTGATGAAGAACTCACAACACCGATGCTGTCTCTTACAAAGAATAGGACAATGCAATGCAAACACAAGATATTAACGACGACGTAGACGGGACATACATTTTTTATACTAAATATGAATTAAAGCTGCTGGGGAAACCATGAGAAAAAAAACGCGCTTTGCATCCTACCTCGAAGGTGGTGTGAAAACGGATACTACACACGTTATACAGACATTCGTCGCTCTATACCCCGTAAATAGTCCACTGTGCGTAAAAAATAAACAGAATCTTTCCTATGTGAAATTGTATGATTTTGAAATTCAATCTCATCCTCAAAATTAGTGCAAAAGCGGATACTACGCACGTTATAGCGGAGCAGGTTTTCTGCCAAATAGTTCAATGTACGTAAAAAATGAATGAGACCTTTTTTGTGGGAAATTATATAATTGTTATTTTTAACACTCGCCTCAATTAGTCTCCGAGCCATAGTGAGCGAGATAGTCGCAAAAAACTAAATTTGTTGACCTTTGACCTCGAATATTTATTAACGGGAACGCGATGTCG
Source organism: Neodiprion lecontei (assembly GCF_021901455.1). NCBI lineage: Eukaryota > Metazoa > Arthropoda > Insecta > Hymenoptera > Diprionidae > Neodiprion > Neodiprion lecontei. The sequence goes on from NC_060262.1 coordinate 18,418,446, forward strand.
ATCTCTATTTTCAATATCTTTTTCAGAATGTCAAAATGAAGCGATGAACAAACAAATATAAGATCCGACTTTTTTGGAATAGAAAATCTAAAATAACTGGATTCTAAGCCTAGTGATCCATTATGGTGATTTGGTTGATTTTCTGTTGCAATTGCTTTCAGATATTTATTCTCAGATATCAGATAGTAATGGGCACATGATCCATTGGAGGTTTGCTGATTATTTGAAAGAAGTTCTTGCGTTAACTGCTGCCGTTTACGAAACACCTTCATTTGGGTATTCCGAAGGATTAGCAAATTCAATATTTCCACCAGTAAGTAGGAAATTTGTGTATTTTCAAAGCACTGTTGCAAATTGTTGATGTTTAATCAGTGTTTTCAATTTCTTTGTAAATTTTAAACTTTTAGAATTCCAAAGTCACTGTCAATGACTTTTTGGATACACTCATGTCAGATCCTGCACCGCATTGTTTAATTTGGCTACCTTTGTATCATAGAATGGCTGCTGTTGAAGGTGGTAAGTAGTATACTGAATATGGAAAATCGAATGATCAAAATGACAATACTTAGATCAATTGACGGAGATCCCTAAAATACATGATCGTTTTTCAGTTGTTCATCCAATACCATGTGATGCTTGTCACAAAGAGAATTTCACCGGATTTCGCTACCGCTGTCAAAAGTGTCATTCGTACCAACTGTGTCAGGATTGTTTCTGGCGAGGAAGGGTTTCCGGACCACATAATAATGATCATGAAACCAGAGAGTACAGTAGTTTCGTAAGCATTTTTCCATCTTTGTTGCACATACAGTAGTACTTGCCTAATTAGCACAAAGCAATGCTCTCTAAAGTCACAATTCCTAGACAAGCACCGCTGAACTTATGATACGTCTACTTTGATTAGATTCTACAAGCGAGTGACGATAAAATAAAAGTATCAAAGTAAAATCGGTTTCTAGAAATCTCCGAGTAAACAAATTGGACATTCTCTGCGCAAGAGCTTCAGATGTGTACCAGAGAAAGGAAAGAATAATTTACCAAGGTTTCCAGAACAACCGGAGAAAACTCTAGATCTTTCACATATTGTGTAAGTCCTGTTATTGCTGGTAAGATCAGTCAATATTCACGTTCTGAGTAAAGTAATATTGGCTTGATGTTTTATCAAGAAGAAATAGAGTGCCAAAGGTGAAACCCATAATTTGAACCACGTTTGAGGATAATTTATAAAGTGATGCTAATCTTTATTCATCTTTGTTTTGAATGACCAGTCCACCATCCCCTTTACCCTCACATAATGGATTTCCGGAGTCTGGGTTTATGGCTCCATTCGATTCTGGCTCAATGGATAGCAGATCAACGTTGAGGAGGTGAGTAAAATTTTTGGACCGATGAAAACTTTGAACATATTATGGAATCTGAAATCCTCCAAATGTTGGAACAGTAAGACAAGTGATATTTTCTTGTATAGCGCAAGAATGATCCCAAGATTTGGATGTCAAGAAATATTTTATTTTTAGTTGTCATCAACAAAACCAATTATTTAGCTCAAAAAATCTCTTTCATTGAACAACTATCACGCCACAAAGTAAATAATATTTGCGAATGCAACGTAAATCTGACATGTGATACATTTGGTTACAGTATGGATAGTTCGAGACTGGAGGATGAGCACAAACTCATAGCTAGATATGCCATGAGACTAGCCCAAGAAGCACGCGCTGTCGTAGTGGTGCGTTATTAGTTTAATAAATACTTATTGATTAGATTGCTCGGCTGTTGGACTTGTTAATTAGTTGATCTGATCGCAGACTATTATTATTTTGATAGATAGAACAGAGTCCGGAAAAGTTTTTACTACCAGTGTGCGATTGAATAAAAAGCATCTCCTAATTTTTATACATTCTCCATATTGTGTTACATCAACAATTTAATGCAATTAAGACAACTAGATATTTAGCTAGCCTGATGCGCTGTTGAGTATGGCTTAACGCAACTTTAAACTTGTTTCAACAGCCTCGATCTGCATCCAAAATGTCTCAGGCTGACCAAGCGGTAAGTTTAAATTATAAGTTTAACATATAATTACTCATAATACATGCTTGCATGCTATGCTTGAACTTTGATCGAGAGTTATCTCGTAATGTCAACCTTGGGCATTCGTGAGTCTCAAATTACAAATTCACAGTGTAGCCAAATAGCTCTATTATATAATACGACAGGACGTTGAGTTTGACATTTTATTTTGAAATAAACATACAAGTAACTTTTCATAGCATTATGTAAAAAAATTCGTATGGTATTCGCCCGAAGATTGTTGAAGACACTAAATTAAACTCATATGCATTTATATGAGGAAATAGCTGAAAAGGTTGGTAAATTTTTGTAATAATTAACACGATAGCCAATTATCCAATTCGATTGCTGTTTGTTTTATTCAAAAGAATATAGGATGAGCTTCATAGATTCAGAAACAATTAGTAGGAAGCACTGTTATTCACAATAACATCAACCATTTCACTCAGTGAAGCATTATATTGCGCCTACGACATCTAAAATCTGGCTAAATCTACCTACTTGAATTTTGGAAACGGTATTCTTGAATGATGTATCTTCTTTGCTACCATCTCCTTTTTTTTTGCTTTTTATCCAAGCGGAGATTGCTTGAAATTAAAATTGGATTTTTTATTAAAAATTTACAACTTTTTCATTCAATTAACAGAAAAAATGTAATAATTGTAAGTAAAGTATGATGGTTGGGAAAAGCAGAAACTATCAGGAAATACTATCTCCAAATTTCAAGTAAATCTTGATGTGTTTTCGAGATATCGTGAGCACTGCAAAATATGTCACAGAGTAAAAAATGACTGACGTTATTTTCAATAACAATGCTTCCTATTATTTGAGTTTGCATAAAAGAAATATGTAAATGGTGCTCGTTTGATTGATTTCAAAATAAAACAAACCCCAATTGAATTGCATAATTGATTGTCAATATATAAATGACCAAAATTCACCTACTTCTTCCGCGTCTACTCGTGTATACCCCTTGAATAACGAATTCGACATAACACAATTATAAAATATTCTTGTTAAATTTATAAGACTTTTATTGCTAAATGTAGTCTCTCTACCTTAGCTGTAAAAAGAGCCGTTGTCTCACCCACTCGCATTTTCATGTGATCATATTTGACAGTAATAGTAATTTGTTGTGACAGTTGTTTGCCGTGGTGAAGTTTAATTATATCTATTGTACTTACAATTGTTTTGGATTTCGATAATTAAAATAAATAAATATGTAAATTTATTTTGTTAATTACGCATCTGGTATTGTCTATTAATGAGAAATATTTATTTCTGTATTGAAGTAATTTAAATATAACTCAATAACTGTATAATGTGCATTGTTAAAGGGAAGGGCACCATCAGATGCAAATCTTACATCTTCGGACATATCAAGAGCGCAACGGGAGTTAATATCACATTTAGAAGCAAAGAACAAGGAGATTATGCGCGAGATTGCAAGGTTAAGGTATACCTGTGTCATTTATCTTCCTTTATATCAAGCCTTAACCTCGTGGTCATCCTGTCGAACCATCCTAGAGTCACGCATGTTCAAATTGTTCTGTTGATGCTTAATGTTTTTTTGTTGCGCCAAGTAAATGTTAGACTATAACTAAATAGCTCATACAGTCCAATTTACAATAAACAAACCATAATAATAAATGTTTCACAATTCAGTTGTTGCAGTAGTTACAGAATTTACACTTCCGAGATTTTAGAAATATGAATTGCGAAATTTTGCTCTAGACTGCAGTCAATTTGTAAGAGTTGAACCATTTGTACACGTACTCGCGCAAGGCTATTACCAGATCGACTTCATGGTACAATTTGTTGCAATGATGCCTGTAATTTGTATCAAAGTTTATCACTATTCGCTTTTCCATTTAATAAGCATTCTATATTTAAATATTTTCAACCATTATTACAGTTGCAAACCACCAAATATTTGAAATCATGCCATGTTTATACAAAATCAACTTGTGATTGTTGAGATGAGATTGTCTGCTGCTAAAAAAAGTTATCTGATGTAGATCATGAAGATTTCTTTGCGTTGAATTAGAAAGATTTACTGTCTTGTAATGAAATAATCGTATCTAGGAGGCAACAAGAAATTAACGCTGCCGGATTGGAAAATCCAGCATTGATGTCTGAGTTGAGATCACTAAGGCAAAGAAAAGACGAACTGGAAACTCATCTTGTTACGTTACAAGATTCTCGAAGGCAGCTTATGGTGCAGCTTGAAGGGTTAATGAAATTGCTGAAGGTAACATACGATCAGTATATATAATCATAAAACTATACTCAGTAGTGGAGATCAGTTGAAATTCAGATAGATATGAATGAACTACAATTCCTGGTTAATAACTTGTAAAATATTCGTCTTTGTGAACTGTTGGATCAGCATTTTGATTTGAGAAAGAAGGGTGTTCGAAGTCTGAAAAAAAAAAAACACTTTTTACATTGATATCGCTAGAAAATGTGGTAGTACACTTAATATTACGGTAGTTACAATTATTTCTCATATAAATTACCATCACTGCACAACAGTTTTCATGAAAAATGTATTAAAATTAATTATGTACATTTTGATTGATGAAGAACCATCAGGCATCGCCAAGATCGACTCCGAATAGTTCACCAAGAAGTACAAAATCCCCGCCCCTGCCTCCGGGAGGCGTTCCTAGCAGTAGATCCGCTCCACCGACACCCGGAGGCCCGTTAACATCAGTACCACAACAGCAACAACAAAATCAACAACCAATGTCTCAAAGTTATCAGAGCTCAGCGCCACCTACATCATCGGCAAATATGACAAACAATGCGATGCTTGGATCAATGCAGAATCCAATTCCTGATAGCCTCTCCTGCGTCGGTGGCGACGTAAGGTAGGATGGCATATGTAAATACGTTGGAGCCTGCTATACTTGCAACCAATATTAATTTAGTGTTGATGATTGCTAAATGTACGCACCCTTTTGACTAATAGAAATGTCATTGTTATATTAGTTTCAGTTCAAGAACAAGCCCAAATAATACTTCGTATACAGGTTAGATGATCTCTGAATCAGTACATGCGGCATAACTATATCATCTGCGACTTGTATGGGCATTAGATAAAAATCCAATTCGTTTTTTATCTCAATTCTACTTGGTATACAATAACGAAGTTTATACTATGAAAAACGAATGTTCCGATGATGGAGCAGTTCATAAATGCGAAATGTTCACATACTAACCAACTAGTAATACTCGTACCTTGGAACTAGCTGTATGCAGTGAAATTGAACTATTTTTAATTACTGTTAAATTTTGAGTGTAGTTAACAGAAGTAATTAGTTTCTTTTTTTTTTTAATATCAAGATCAACTATATCGGAAGCACAAAAATTATCTTTCGTGGATGACCAATTTCGTGTTGATTTACATATTTTCATTGGTTGATTTTTAATCAATAAAATTGATAATGACTTAAATTTTAATATATTTGCACCAACATATGAAAGTATTTTAAGTTCAGTACTGTATTGTGTATTAATTGTTGCAAATTTGAAGGGAATACTATTAAGTAAATTCCATGCTTGCATAGAAGAAATGCAACACTCGATGAGTCTTACATACGTAGTGAAAGTCTGTTAATGTCAAACGATCAAAACTTACTCGCGAAATTCTTCACGTAATACAATGACTATTTGAGAGAAAAAGTTAATTAAAAGCTTGGAATAATTGAATTAAATTTCATATGCACGTGTAAAATTAAATTATCTCCGCATGTAGGTAATATTTTTCATCACTCTTGAAATATCCAAACATCACTTAATATTCTCTGATATGGATAATTTGGAACAGATCAAAGTCACCTTCTTCCATGCCAAGATTGTTTTATCTTAAAATCTGTGAAAGTATTTTATAGACTGTTAAAGGCGTGGAATAAAGTCTTTTTATACTCTGCACTAATTGACATCATTCATCATCGGCACTTCTATCATCTTTCGTTTTTTGCGACTTGTTTTTCTACGTTAGCCGAGTTTTGCCGTACGAAGTTTAAAAATTTGGACAAAAAAACGTCTACTAATTTACTCCAAGTTGTTTCACATTCTGGTAGAAATTAATACCTCCTGTAAACCTTTGTTGTAAATGTTTATCATCAAATAGAGTAACTGGCCTTGACCGCTGACTTTTTTTTTTTACTACCGGCTAAAATTTACTATCTTTTATTGATACTCGAATTAGAAATCGAGAGAATTACTTGGAGGATAAATTTTAACTGGATGTAAAAAAATTGCCTCCAATCTACAGTAATTCCAGTAGTGTTGTAATTTTTAATTGTAGGGAATGATTTAGTTCTTGCAACTGTTGTTATTTTTTTGGCAGCATGAAAATGATGAGTGTATTTATAAATGTATCTATTATTGTTGGTTACATACAATTATATACACCATATACATGCATGCGAGATCTATCGAATTAGATATTTTTATGCTTATTGCTTAAGTGAGTCTACATTTAAATATTCTTTGATAGTAAAACTTTTAAATAATGCTGCCTTATGAATTTTATTTTTTTTGCAATGCTCTGCTGTTAAGAAAATTAAGATAAAACGCCCGCTTATTTCAAATCATATTGTAAAAAATAAAAAATAAAAAAAAACCGTCCTGTAAATAAGGTGTCGCTACAAAGCTGTTTTATTTTATTTCTGTATGTTTAGTAAATTTGTTATTAATAGTAATACAAATTACGATGATATACAATTAAATTTTTTAGGCAATACGGAAATCGATATCAGAATAAAACATTGCATGATATGTTGCATTTTGTTATAAAATTTTGCATTTTTCTGGAAATATACAACCCATAGAAAATAGACATTTTCAATGTCAGGTCGGCGTTTGGGACAAACAGTTTACCTGGAAGTGGTTCGAGTAGCGCTAACAACAGCTTGGGACGTTCGTTGCGCAATGATTTGCTAGTTGCTGCAGACAGCGTTACCAATGCGATGTCAACACTGGTCAGGGAATTGAATTCAGGTATGCTATTAAAATGTTAGACACGATGCTGATGCTACAGATGGACAGTTAATTAACTCTTAGATATGAATAACTTCAGCAAAGTTGTCGTTACACTATTTACATATTCATGACATCAATGGTATGGCTTTAATCTCGCTACTCGTCGTTTTTCAAGAAGGTGAGCTAGAATGAATTAACTTTCCAAACTTAGTAATAAAGAAACCGTATGTATACTATGTCTATCTGTTGCAACAGCTTCACACATTAATTTATGTATTAAATCTATTGCGCTTCCGTTTGAAACTTTTTTCCGTGTATATATTCTTATGTCATGCAATAATACCTGGATGCTAGGAAATGTTATCGTAATTAGCTTAATAATTATAAATACAGTCAAACATGGATATCTTACCACCGTTTTCTTGAAACTATCGAAAAATCCGAGAAGACAAGTTTTCTAATACCTCTACGAATCCGTTTGACTTTTAATGTGACATCCGCAAGTGTTATATGTACACATTTAAAAAAATATCACCCACAATTTCGAGAAAATAGCAGTAAGGTATCTACTGTATTGCCGGCTTTCAGCATTGGGAGCTTGTATATTTTCAAACATGCCTCACATGGAAGTGAAACAGCAACTTGGTAAATTGCGAATTAGGTTTTATGTGTTAAATTTTTTCTGCTTCATCTTGTCTCAATTGTAAAACTGTTTTCTGCCATTTCCACTGATGCTATTACTGCATCGTGTTTTATCTTGACATTACAAAGATACAATGAATTGCTAACACTTGCCAGTGCTTGTCTAAATTTTTCAAATTCTTCCAATTAATGTTACATATAAACTTTGCTTTATTTATTTATTGTTCTTCGAACCTTCATAATGAAGAAGCATGTCTGCTGGGCGTGTATTAAATTTCCACTGATTTCTGCAGAGAACATGGAATAATTATCATCACGCGCATGTTACGTAAAATTTATTATTCAAATAATTTTATACTTTAATGAGCACGTTATGATATTATATAAATTATATACTCGGGAAAAATTTTACCAGACAACACATTATTTAAAAATCAAAATAATAATTGCTTCCACACGGACCAGCATCTTAACACTTGAAATTTGTCGCGTATTATCACTGCGTGAAAATAAACTTTTCAACTCTTCGGTAGACTTTGTATTGCCCTGTGTTTAATTATTGCATTATAATATACTACTGCCTACAAATAATTCCCTACGACTTATTCTACCGTCTCAATTATTGAAGATACTATGTTTTGGTTATTGTACGGTTATAGTACTAAAAGTTGATACTGAGACGAATGATCAGAGCAGATAAAATTGGACACATCGAGTTTTAAAAGTAAACATTTAATGATCTGTATTATTTTCTTAGTTTGTTTTATTAATAGAAAAATCCTTTGTGATAACCGTACTTCTTAATTTATATTAACTTCACCTCTGTAATACGTTTTACTAACTTAAAATAGTTTTAGAGTACTTAGTTTAGTTTTCGCATGGACTGTACGGCTACGCAAGACACAAAATGGCATTTGCAGATTGTTTCAACACATAAATTTCGTTTCATAATGGTAGTAACAAATTAATTTGCATTGCAGACATAATGATAATTATGTTAAATTAAAAATATAATGATCATTTCCATTAACACTTAGACAGCAATATTTCAAATAGATCAATTTGAAAACTTCCAGGCCAATTTGAAATTGTAAACTATTTTGAAACTTGAGATTTAAAAAAATTTCTGTCAGTGAACATTTTACTCTGATAAGTCTGCAAAATTTGCAAATTTCGTAACAGAGTAAGGATCGGTTAAAATAAAAATTTGGGTAATTGGACAGAATGATGAATTATAAACCAGTGACACTCTAGACGTGTTATGGAATGTGTGATATGCACCCTCTGTGAATGTCTCCTACTGGCTTGCAGACTCAGACCAGGAAGATCATACTCCAGCCCCAGCACGTCACAACATCAGAAAACCTTTAGGTAAGCGTATGTAATCTCCACTAGAATTTTTTTTTTTTTTTGTTTTATCGATACTCTATTAGTATTTAAAACTAACAAAACTTAATTGTATCATTCCTTGTTATTATAGAGTAGTACGTGATATTGTAGAAACTATTAAAAAAAACAAAGAAAGAAAATGATAATTAAAACGCTTGCGTAAATTATTGGAATGCTACATGAAGTTGTATACCAAATAACGAACAATTTTTACATCTTTAGAGACTGGTCTTAGAAACTGCTCAAAGTTTACTGTACTAAAAATCCACTGAAGTGCGAGTAACTGGAAAGTATGAGTTGTTTATCATTGCAGATCGTTTTTAACTATATGATGAAATCACGTATTACCTCTATAGTTCACACAATTTTTTTGTATTATATGAACCGAGATTTCTGGAAAGATTGTTTTTATTCATGATTCAATTTTAGCTAATACGCATACATAATATTGGTGGCAATCTCTTTCACAATCGTATTACAATAACAACAATAATGTTGAAGTTTTTTAATATGCTTAACTTTATATTGTTTATTCGTGTTCCAAAGTTTATATACTAATACATGTATGCTGAAACAAATAAGTCAATCTTTGTCTAATTTTCTTAGTTTACATTCATATCCCTTTTGCACCTTTACTAACGTTTTCTGCAGTGTAATTGGACTAAAAGTATTATAACGGTAATGAATAATCAAAATCTTTCCTTATATTTTGAATTGCATAATATTCACTATAGTTAGTTGCATTAATTACTTTTCAGTTATATGTTGAATACCTAAACTACCTAATTTTTGTCCATTTCAATACGAGTCGATACTTTTAAAGAATTGTATTCCTCATGAACAAACTGATAAATTGACAAAGCAGAAATAGTTAATATGTATGTTAGAACTCAGTCAATTGAAACAAATCAACCAACTCCAAATTTCAACGATAAGTTTTAATAAGATAAGTTTTGATAAGAAAATAATTATACAAAAATTGATTCATCTTCAAAAGGAAAAATTTCCGAAGATTCAAATTGATTGATTAACTTTGATTCCTGGGACTAAATATATTGCCAGCAGGCTGTATGTATTTCTACCAATATGTCAATAGACTTCGAGGCCGGTGAGGACGGAGATGACAGTAGTGGCGGAGGTAACTCTTGGCGTGAAGAATTACAACGTCGTTACGAACAAGAAAACGATTTTTTGGCTGAGCTACGTGCCCGTAATACAAATGCATCTCAAACTCCATCAGCAACACCATCTAGTGAACAAGAGCAAGAAAGGGGTGAAAGGGAAGAAGCAGAAGGAGAAAAACAAGATGAAAGCGAATCAAACTGGGAAGAAGCAGTAAAGAGATGGGTTAATCGATAAATAGTTTGAAATGAATGTTAGAAATCTTCACCAAAATACCGCAAAAGATGCGAATTGAAGATGAGTGTTGATTTTTGAATAAATAGCGAGTTCTCTACAACTCGTTCACCGCTGCTACATCAAGATTATTGTAATTACTCATTATGGTATTACTTCAACTCAAGACTAGATCAAGAAACATATTCAATTTTTTGTTTTTTTTCACATTCACAATATCTTAAAATGTAAGGGAATTCTCACTCCTACGGCATATTTCATAATCATCATTGTTCAAATAGTTCACTCTCTGTAATTTAATTATTTTTAGAAATCTATTCGACTCTAGAGGCATGTTATTCAATGTGTCAAGTAATTAGCTATTCAATACCTTGTTAAAACATTACTAAATCGGCATTTTCACATTGATACATCACGTCAAAAGCGGTGTATTCCTTTTACGGATATTCCGTAAAACGTAAAGAATCAAAACGCCATACAGATTAAAATTGTTCATAATTATTATAACTTCTACTCATCAAATCAATTTTATAAAAAGTCGAAAATACTCTGCTCATACGTGTTCAATAAAACTGACCAAACTCGACATAGATCACTAGATGAACGGTAGCTTTCCATTGCAAACATTTCAATACATCTCATACAAATTAGAGTCAACCAATAATGTAGCGTTGATTGAAGATAATTTTCGGTCAAGGTATATGGTCAATGTTCGGCTTTTTTTGCGTCATATGTACGTTTTTCGAATTCGAAAAATGCTGTGATTATTACAGAGGGAATTTTTAATATTCTTAAAAACGTCGGGTAGTGTCAAACTGTTACTAATGATACTCTCAGCAATCACTAAGAAAAATAGTGATCTGTGCATTAAGTGATTAGCAATATTTTCTTGAAAGCATAAGTATCGCAAATTCAGTTTCAACTGATTCTGATCATTCTGCTATTTATGCTTTTATAGTTTATAAAAAGCTGATTGTGCCGTCCAACTTCAAAGGCAGTGAAATTGTTGAATCAATTTGTTACTGACAGTGAGCTTCTTAATGCATTTTAATTGCTGTAAAATAATACAGGTTGATTACAATAAGCAAGATTTGAAAATCTCTGAAGTTTTCTGGTTTTCCAATATTAAAATGTTTTCCTTTATGGAGCGGAAAATTCATTATATACTACATTGCTAGAGAACCATTAATATATTTGAACATATCTTTTTCTAAACGATCTCACGATATTCCCTATTTTCCAGGACTGCAGCCTTTCTGGCTGTTTCGTAATACACCATTCAGTGCGCTCTTTGTTCTTAATCACATTTATTCTCGATAGTCTTATTGCATGCATACAGAACTAATACAGTGCATTTTAAAAATTAGCATTTCGCATAATCATCTGTCTGATGTCTTGATATTAAAGTTGAATAGCATTTCCTAGGTGTAGCATAAATAAATGTGGTATTAGCGTATGTGACAAAATTAGCGTTACGTTCACGATATTATTGTTACTTTAATATTAAGTTGAAGTCTCAAACATTTAACAGAGTTATAGAATGATCTAGAAATAGACAAACGAATATTGTTAAAATTGAGAAATGTTACGATAGTTTCTGTTGTACCGTTTAACTCATTGAACAGGACTTGTGTACACAGTGGAGTTTCAAATCGTGTACGTGTTCCTAACTAACTCACGATGATAAGTCATATTCAATCAAAATTTGTTTTGGATACTTACCGTTTGTTGTGAAACATTGAAAATCTTAGAAAAGTGCTGAATAAATACTTCTACTGCTCGTGGTTCACTCGTGGAGCCCACTTAGCCAAAGACGTGTAGCTTTCTTTTGCGAGATTGAAAACTAAATCTTTAATTGCGGAGATTGTTGTGTGACTCAGGATTATAGCTTATTATATATATATATCGGCATTGTACATAAAATGACAAATTATTGTATGACTTAACATGAGTTTTTATGAGTATATAGGCAGCGCACAAGAAATCACCAATATATTTATATAACACCAAAAACGATACATTTTCTGATGTAACACAAAGGATGTGACATTCATTAATTACTTGTACGTTGAGCATAAAATAATTTATTTTAGTTCCTATAAGAATTTATCATACATTCCACAATTGAATAAACCACAAAAACGATACTATTGTTATAAACTACTGGTTTTTGTAATATTTTAAAGTTGAAATAACATATTAGTCTTACAAAATATTTCATGTGTATATATAATTTCAAATCTTTGATTTTGTCAATATATAGATTCATTGTATGAAAATTATGTAGCTGCTATTTAAAAAGAAGTACTTAATGAAAATAAATAAAACAGAATCAATGTCCAGATGTATACAGTTTCCGAAATATCTCAAATTAGACAACTGGCTGTGGTTTTACTTTGACTTTTCAAAAAACAATATCACTCATTTCTATCATCTGTAGGCAACAAGACGCATTGAGGAACTAAAAAAGTACAATGTTTGTGGATTGAAATTACATCATCTCACTAAACAAGGACAGTAGCACTGTCGTATGATGCACAGAAGCCACTGCACACATGGCGAGAAATTGGTACATAGAAAACTGCTTTCAAAGCACACTGGTCTCCACCGAATATGTCAGAAACCAAGTCGAAACAAGCAAGTGTTAGAAATCCTAAAGTGTGATGTTTACTACAAATTTATTTTACCCTCTCAGAATATATCTATTTCTTTAAATTAATTTCACAGGGGCAAAACGAGAAACGTGGTATATATTACAACGATGGAGGAAAGTCAGGCTTCAATGAAATCCAATTTTGAATTTCTGCACAAGCAGTTTCAGCACGTCAAAAAGTTTAAGAAAATTGAAGGTTGTAGTGATAAAAACGACCCTGCTATGAATCTGTCTGAGGAAGTGAAAACTGCAATCGAGCCTTTAATTGAGCTGATTAACAATATGATGATTCCTGACAGACCCATGAGCTTACGGCTGTTGGCGATGAAGACAACTCTCTCTTATGAACAATCAAAAATACTTATTAATCTAAATGAAGAAGAAGTTGCCGAAAAAGTTTTGGTTGACGTGTTAGATGGTATAAAAAATGTGATGTTCGAACCAGAAATAATATTCCTGACGTTCAAAATAATCAATCACTACTCGTATTTGCTTTCAAAGCGAGAGGAGTTTGACAAACCTAAACAACTCTTGAAATTGGCCGAGTCTACATACAGAAGTTTGAAAAAACAGAATACTCAGATAAAGTTTTACACCAGCGATGATCTTTTTTTGCCTGATACTGCCATACACCCTACTTCGGGTTTTAGTAACAAATTGGAACGTTTAGTTACAAATAATTTACAGATGCTTGGTTACATTTATAACAAAAAGGGCTGTATGACAAATTTGCTGAATGTCATCACAAGGTACTTCGAAGACAACTTGAAATGAATGACGGAGATGTGACACTGTGGGCACTAAAATCTGCTAGACTTGCATCGTACTTTCTCAGAAAAAATAGATTCAAGTATATTTACTTTCACATTTCTCTCATTACAATTTAGCATTTGTGAGCTGCAAGTAAAAAATTTGCAGAACAATATCGAAATTCTGTTTTGCTGTTGTGCTAACATCATGGAGAAATCAGTATTTACCAAACGCATTGCTGGTACTGTACGAGCAATGTGCTTTAAATGGCATTCTTAGTAAAGATAGGGTTGTTCTATCAAGATATTTTTTTAAGTGACATGTTTATAATTCATATAACTGGTTTAGAGAAGCAAGACATCATTTGTCTGCCGCAATTTACATGCTCTACAAGTATGAAAAGGAACTCAAAGCATTGAAACCATCTAACAACACAATACTGAAGTAATTAAATTTCACTGAACAATTCTTTATCGCTCTCCTAAATACAGTAGAATTATCTATCTTTGTGAGGTATTTTAATTAGTCACCGAGATACAATTTTCACTGCCAAATATAATCTTGCTCACAAGTTGTAAATAATTTTCATCAACTTCATATTATGTAATACTTATAGGTGGGAACAGTTACAGCTCAGATTTTCAGACATTGCCAAATGTTGGGTCAAATATGGTCTATTTTTATTCAGTGTTTCCAAAATGAGTATCGTATCTTCGTTGGATGCAGAGCCAAATCAAAATTTGGAAAAACTGTGGTCTGCCCCATTCATGACCAGCAACGAATGTAAACCATCAACATCAAAAGAAATGACAATGAAATATGTCAGCGAGAGCAATAACAAGGAAGTTCCACTCTCTCAAAGTTGCAAAAATATGGTTCATGAAAAATCTCAAGTGACATTTGCTGTCAGCGACTCTGTATCGGAAACTTCACAAAGTTTGCTTGAAAATGGCCCTAAAGAAGAAGCAATAACTACAGAAAAGGTTGACAATGAAGAATGCCGAGGTATTATATTTTTTGACCCTTTCGGCCCGAGCGGTGACTATAGTCACCCAACGCCCGACGCTCGCTCTGTCCGAGCGGTGACCATGGTAACCCAACATATGACGCTCGTTATGTGCGAACGGTGACTTAGGTCACTCGCGACTCTTCATGAGCAGAATATATATGTTATCTCCATGGTAATCCATCGCAAGTATTTTGCACTTGTTTTACGCTGCCTAATAATAAACTGACGAAACGAGCAACACTATAAGAAACATTTTTGAACAGTACACTTGTCTCGGCTCGCTCAGACGTTCGGAATATTTTCACGGTATGTGTTAATTTTTCTGCATTATCACATCATTTCATTTTATTATATTTTTCGTTTATTTTGCACCCCTCAAAGATAATGAAGAGGAATTGCAAAAGAAGGAAAGGAAACTGTTACTCCATCGAAAATGAGAGCAATGAGATATACGACAAATCTTCGGAGTCCGATAGCGATAGTGCAGTCAATAATATTTATACTAGAAAGAAGCCAAGTCGTCGGATAAAAGTACTTAGCACGTCAGCATCAGAAGATGATAATATTGAAGATGCTGTGCCATCAACTTCATTCCATAATATCCAATGGACTACTAAGAATGCTGAATTAACATTTCATAATTTTGATCTTTCGAATTCCGGACTTCAGACAGAAAACTTACAATTTTCCTCTACAATATTACATTATTTTGAATCATTCTTTTCACCTGATCTTGTAGACTTTATTATAGATAAGACAAATGAGTATTGGGCACGTATAGTAAGTGATAAGACGTGTCATGTCAAAATTGGAACAACCGTTGACGAACTATACTGTTTTCTCGCTTGTACCTTACTAATGTTACGAAATAAAAAATTAGCGCTTCGTGAATATTGGTCCAAGGATAAACTTTTAAAATCTGATATTTTTAGCGAAATTATGTGTAGAGATAGATATTTAGTTTTATTGAAAATGTTGCATTTTAGTGATGATAATCAAAATTCTTGTGATCGGTTGCAAAAAATTAGTAGTGTTTCAAGCAGACTTCAAAAATCGTTCAAAGATTTGTTTTATCCGTTTCAAAATTTATGTATACATAAAAGTCTATTACTGTACAAAGGTAGGCTATCTTTTAAACAGTATATACCGGCCAAGAGAAGCCGATTTGGCATTAAATCATATGTATTATGTGATTGTAAAACTGGCTATGTACTAGATATCGTATATACGGGCAGTGAGTCACACGTGACAGAGAACATGGAAAACATTGGCAAAACAGGAAACATCGTTTTAACACTTTTGAAACCGTACTTGGGAAAAGGTCATTCACTGTATGTTGATAATTATTATAGCAGTCCCGCTCTTTTTAATTTATTACATACAAATGTAACGAATTCTTGTGGAACTGTAAAGCGAAGACGAAAAGGAATGCCTGTAATGGACAGAAAATTAGAAAAAGGCGAGGTTGATTTTCGGACATCAAGTAATTTGCTGGCCCTTAAATGGCGAGATAAAAGGGACGTACTTATGTTATCTACTTTCCATACTAGCGAATTTATATCTACAGGAAAAAGAAATTATAGGACGCAAGAAATCGTATATAAACCTAAATGTGTAGTCGATTATAATTTGTCAATGGGAGCTGTCGACAAATGTGATATGGTCATAAGTTCTATTAAATCCGTTAGAAAATCTATAAAATGGTACAAGAAATACTTTTTTCATTTACTAGATATTGCCATTTGGAGTTCTTATTGTTTATATAAATACAAAACAGAAAAAGATATTTCTATAGCTGCTTTTCATCTTGAATTAGTACGGCAAATTTTTCGAAAATATCATAAAAACGATGTTAGACATAGCGGTCCTAAATCTGCGGATAAATATCCTTTGAGACTTACTGATAGACATTTCCCAGCGATTTACACTAACGAGAAAACAAAACGAAAAAGTGCACTGAGAAAGTGTGTTGTTTGTATTAAGAATGGTGTTCAACGACAATCACATTATCAATGTAAAACATGTGACGTAGGCCTTTGCGTATACCCGTGCTTTCAAACTTATCATACAAAATTACATTATTAAATTATAAAATCTGGATGTTTATGTGTTTCATTTATATTATTAAATTATATTTTCTAATTGCATTATGTTATAATTTTTTAAGCATTTTTTTTACGAGCGACTGCACTCGCTCTGCGTAAGATAGCGTGGTATTGTGCGTCTGACGGGCGCTTGCAGTTGTTCCGCAAGTACGGACGCTTGCCGCGACTGATCGGTCAGCGGGGACGGCGCGACGTAGAATGCGTCCGTACCGAAAGGGTTAATCATACGTTTTGATATACTCACAATAATAGTTCTGCAGCAAAAAATTAGGTTCATCACTGTTATTCAACTTTGTAGGACCATTTTTATTGTTTCCAACATTGGATATTGCCGAGTATGAGAAGCAAGTGACAGCTTCTTCTGTAGAGACAGCAATGCAAGCTAGAGCACTTTTTTTGTACACACACTCATGGTTGAAAAGGGCCAAGGCATTTTATACTTTACAAGACCACCCCATGGACTATGTCAGTGTCATACTAGATCTTAGCGAACTCTACAGACACCTTACATTTTACGAAGAAGATATTGAGAGGTAAATACTAGTTACTTGAAGAATTTGCAAAAAAATACATTCGGTAATTATATTTGAGTGGGAATTCTGACCTGAATATATTGATACTCAGTATGCCATACAAAAACTGTGGGCCGATGCTCTAGAAACTCTTAGCACTGTCCTCAGGGAAATACGTCCACAATGCTACATTGCAATATCGGTCGAGCTCTTACGAGAACTGGCAGAAATCTATTTAGAAATGATGGGCCTAAATTTGAAACGCATTTACGTTGCTCAAGAGGCTGCACCGGAGGCAAGTGACACAACTGTTCATAAAATGGAAGCTCTTGCGAGCATACATTCTAGATTGGAACAGTTCGGCGATAACCTTGGATGTAACATAGATCCTGTAGAATCTGAATTAATGCCTGTCTCTGACATGGCTGGTGATGTTTGTCAGTTTATCAATACGTAATTCAGGAAGCTATACTTAGTTATTGAGAAAGAATTTACGCACAATAAATATGCATACCAACTATTCCAAAATCGTTATTTTATTTGAAACGATTTTTGTACTGTACATATGCAAGACATATTTTCATATCTTACATTATTAAACAAGCTACTTTTTTTAGGAAAATCTGGTGAAAGTAATTTGTTTTGTCACATCAAATTATCGTACAAATTTGAAACTGTTCATGAAAATTAAAATACGATTGTTCTACTTTCTTTTTCTAGAAAATTTCAGCTTTGAAAAACGTTTTGGTTTTGGAATACCAGGGATGATTTTTTTATTTTTTTTCGGCTTTTCTTCAATAGCTTGTTTCATAACATCAACTGCTTTCTGTGCAACTTGATCCAATTGAAATTCGATGCTAGAATCTAAGTATTTCCCAGAGAAACCCTTAGGAAAAAGTGGTTTTGCCAGTAAACTCTTTAGCTGACGTCTTCTAGCTTTGAGTTGCCTTTTTAAATCTGCACTTTCTTGGACCTCCATTGTGGATTCTCTGGAAGAAGAGAATCGATATCAAAGTTATTTTTTAAGTAACTTATTATAAATTTACTGATCAATGCTATTAGTTGCTTTAGTATAAAATAAATAGTACACAATTAGAGTTCTTTCAGCTGATCTGTCATACCGAAGTAACTAAATTTGCTACAGTTAATGGCCTCTGCCACTCATCTACCTACAATATTAAAGCTAAGGTAATTCAAATCTTTCAAAGTTTCTCTAAAATTGGAAAATAGTGATTTTTCTTTAATGTTTCGTTATGCACACGCGATTAACTTCAAGTTCGTAGTGGAAGAAGGTGAAAAGTAGGCTGGACGATAGTGAGTGTGAATGAAAAGGTCCTCAGCATTTGACAAATTAAACGACTCCTGTGTAACAACCAGTATTGTAAATTATCTAAGACAATAATCCTAGATAGACTTCTTTAGACATCTTTCATCTCACAGAGATAATGTGAGTCAAGTTCATCTTTTATTTTCACCTGGACAAATCTGCTGATCATCACCTTTTTTTGACAGTATAAATAGAAAATAAACTGCTCACTAAAATATAGGTAAAGCCAATTCATAATCAAGACTTTGATGTAATTTTGTGAAAATAAATAATTGAATAACGTCTTCCTAAAAGAAACTCTGCTATAATTTGTTACACTGAGAGAAAAGAGTTTTTTGTGCGTGGCGAAAGAAATATTTCGTTTCTCGAACTAGATTGTACTTGATCTCATCAAATCATTTGCTGCCTTGTAAGAATCC
This sequence comes from Neodiprion lecontei, assembly GCF_021901455.1. NCBI lineage: Eukaryota > Metazoa > Arthropoda > Insecta > Hymenoptera > Diprionidae > Neodiprion > Neodiprion lecontei. Next base: position 18,437,673 of record NC_060262.1, read on the forward strand.
ATAAACATATTTTGTCGACCGAACAATCATTTTTACTCAGTATATTAAGAATCATCCGTTCTTTCGTTGTTTTTTATCATCCAGATGAAAGTGAGGATAATCTCGACTTTTGTACAAATAATTGCATGAATTTTTTGTACATGAATAATCTCATTTTCATCTAGACAATTAAAACGAGCATACTTTAATCTCTATGTATCATTGAGTAACTGCTCTGATATCTGATGTTAACTTAACAATTATTAGATTTTGTAATATACATAAGCACACGAACTTTTGCTGCATAATTAACGGGCCTAAACACTCAACTCACAATTGATCCTCGTCAAGCACGAGGTCCATATCTTCGACTGCTTTATGCAACCAACCCTTCTGGGCATTATCCCTTCTACACAACAATTCTAATCTGTCTATTTCTCGCGACAAGTTTACTCTTTCCTTTACAGCAATTAACAGTCGGTCTACAACTGGAAAGGTGGGTATATCCTGAGCTGTAAACGACAAAGAGAACAAATAATATTAGTACCCTTCTGAATATTACATCAAACTGATAGTGACCATTTATATCAAGGACATCTAAACGCATATAAATGGAAACTGAGACTCACTTTTTCCAAGCGTTTTGCATAGTCTAGTGTAATATTGCATTTCTGATGGTTCCATTAACAAAATAGTGATGCCCTCCTTCTGTGCTCTGGCTGTTCTGCCACTTCTGTGTACATAGCCCTGAAGTAGAGGCACAGTTAGAATATGATTTAATAAACAACTATAAAATGAAATTAGGTACGTATTACAATCGTTCGTTTGGCTATGGTGTTTAATGGAAAAAATATGGATTACTGATATGAAGATGATCGCTTGTTAAAGGCAATACACAAAATTATGGATAATACAAAATTATGGATAATGCAAAATACGATACCTCAGATGTTCTTGGCACTTGATAGTGAATCACATGTTCTACATTAGGTATGTCTAAACCTCTGGCAGCGACATCAGTAGCTATTAAGACACCATTTTCATTTGCCTGGAATCTAAAGATACGCTGATGTTTATCAAGCTTCAATAGACAGGTAAAAAGCTGTTAAATGCAGTACTCCATTCCGTGTGCACAATTTGAGTATACCTTTCAAGGTTCTTCAACCTTTGCCGTTGTTGCATACTAGCATGCAGCGGTAAAGGATTGCATTCTAAAATCTCCAATAAAGTCGCAAGCCTTCTGACGCAACCAATACTGTTACAAAATACCAAAGTTCTACCAGCATGTCTTTTCAGTAAATAATAAAGGTAGTAGTCTTTATGATCAATTGTACATGCTATACGACATTCAGTCAAACTTGCAGCAGTTCCTATAAAATATGACAAGTTCCATCACAATGTCAAGGGAAATATGCAATTAAATTAATCGACCAAAAGTTTACCAGATTGTTTAGTAACATCAACAACTTTAGGATTTGAAATGCCTATCATTTCAATAACTTTTTTCAACTTCTGTTCGGGTGTGAATTTCTGTATTTTATGTCGGTGTTTATTTTTCTTCTTTGACAAATGCTGCGGAATATCATGAACCATGGTCAGTGTCGCGGAGAAAACGAACGTTTGTCGCGTTTTCATTTTTTCACCGTTCATGTTTATTTTTTCGAGAAGACTGTGTAACTCTTGAAAGTGTCCTCTTTCCACCATTCTATCTGTCTCATCAATAGCCAGAAATCTGAAGCAAAAGAAAAAAACGGTCGTGTTATTGATTCTCATCGGAGAAAAAAGTTAAATACTTCATCACTCTAAGTATAGAAGCTAGAAATTGTTTTGTTCAATAGAGCTTGCAACAAAGGGGAAACTTCATTACTTGACATCATCAACTTGATTAAGGTGCGCGTTGCCTTCTTGAATAAGTTCCCACAATCGACCTGGTGTAGCAACAACTATTTCCGGTGATTTGCTAAGAATTCTCTCCTGCTTAACAGCAGCCATCCCTCCCACGACGACAGCAATCTTGAAGTGAAATCTTTGTAAGGTATGAAAGGAAAAATTTACCTGTTACAATTTCTTTGCCAAAACTTACTCTGATCCCAGTGTATTTTGCAGCCTTGACAAGATGGTTTTTAACTTGAATAGCCAACTCTCTGGTTGGTGTTAGAATTAAGGCGTACAGGGGCTTTTTTGGAGAGCCGCGCGAGTCATTAATCATAATATTATCAATTGCTCTGACACAACCGATACCTTCCGCATTTAACAGTTCATCACTAACAATTTCTTCTCTTTCTTCAAAATCTGATTCTTCCTCATTATCCTCTTCACTTTCTTTTATGACATAGTCGTGTTCTAACAAAAAAGTTATATTGTAAATACATGGTGTGAAATATATGCTCACCAAAGCCAAGTACTATTTGTCAAACTGCTTATTGTTTCTTTGCATGGTAGTAGAAAAAAGGTATTTACTCATTTAACAAAATAATTGTAGTATTATTCTTTCAACTATTTAAGGTACAATTGTGCACTTCAAACTTTACAAATTAATGTCTCGAGAATTCTTTAAGGTAATAAACAGAATCTTTCGTTTAAAAATTAATGCTCCAAAGAAAACTCTTTGGACTCCTAGCTTGCAATGATTTCGACATCATCGTATTTTTGTTGAGAAAGAACTTCACTTTTATTCCTTAAGGGTATTTATAGGAGTAGAAGGCTGAAAAAGAGAATAGCAACCAATTATTAAATTCGATTAGGGTTTGATTTATTCAGAAGTATGAAGATCAAGCTTTATTTACGTATTTTTGTTTAACAGAATGAATCGGAAGTATTTTTATGTCTTCCAGTGCCCGCAGTACCTCAAAAACAGCTGAACCGATTTATGTAAATTCAGTGACAGTATTTCTGGATAGTTTATTCTCTGCGATGATCCCACTTATTTTTTTAACAATCACATTTTTGTGTTAGTTAAATAAAAAAGTTGTAAGAATTGGATGAAAAATCGTATTTCAATTCACCAAGCAAAATGGTTGACATAAGACTATCATTGCTACAATTGATTTTAAAGAAAAATATGCAAATGAAGTTCGATCTACATACTTTTGAATTAAACAAACCTCAATCAAATTGAACAATTGGTTGTCAAAACAAAAGTACCCAAGCATCATAGACTGTTTAAACCATCTAGTCATATACACATTAAAGTATTGTAATTCATATTAAATTATTTTCAGCCAATTACCATTAGCAGTCATTTACAAAATTAGTGATACCACATAATTTCTAGCATACTGCTTGAGCATATTCTATTTAATCAAAAAGAGAGTTGAAATAATCATCGCAAATAACAGTTTTCTAGTTGGAATATATAGTCCCTAATTTCTATTTAAAAATGTCTCTCGTGTTATTCAAGTGAAATTGATTCTGGGTAGCCAATAAACCAATGGCATTATTGCTACATGTGCAACAATTTCGAAAAATTGAAGTATGATATTCGACGAAGTTTCTCGATCCAAGCAAGTTCCTCGTCATTTCAAAATAAGCCATTGATCTTAGATTCACTGATTTTGTCAATGCATACAAACGATTTCAAGTCAAACACTTTGTAACAATGAAAATGCATAACTCTATTGACATAGACAATCAGAGATAATTACAAACCAGAATCTGAATATTCTTCATTTGACAATTCATCCATAGAGAGTATATCTTCGTCATCTTCATTTTCTGATTCACCTAATTTGTTCCAGTCCTGATCACCTGTTTCAGTTGAATTATTGCTTTCATTCACTTTATCTGCCTCTTTCCTCTGAGCCTCCAGAATACCATTTAAAATTGGTAAACCAAAAGCCAAAGTTTTTCCACTTCCTGTTTCAGCGGCACCTAAAATATCTCTCCTTCCCAAAATTGCTGGAGCCAAGGTCAGAGCCTGAATTGGTGTCGGAGCTTGAAAACCTTGGTCAGCCAATGCTTTTACCAATATTTCAGGTACACCCAGCGAAGTCCATGAATGTACGTTTATATCTGATTTTAGATTGTCCAGATTGATCAGACATCCATCCTCTGCGTCAACCTCATGCCCGTTTTTATCCAAATTAGATTCGCTATCGGATCCAATACCAGACTCTTCTTCAATTAGATCAGATTGCTTTATACCACGTTTATCGTCGAATTTTTGCTTCTTCTTCTTCGGCTTCACTTTCTCTCCTTTCACAGCTGCTCTAAGTTTTTTCTTTTGAGCTGAATGCTCGTCTTCCTCGTCATTGTCAATCTGGTCATCGAGTTTCTGAGCCTTTTTCTTCTTGTTACCCTTGTTTGTTAAATATGATTCAATTTTCTTGTTATTAATATTAAAGAAAATTGGCAGAGCTATTGGTTATTCTCTGTAATGTTACTGACTACACGTCATAAATCAATCAACTAAAACTATGCTGTAAGCAGATTTTCCTTTCATGCACTGCGAAAGTTCGTTAATATTGTCCAGATACTGTAAGTTTTACAAATTTCTCAATCCCTTCAATATCCTTAATATGTATCATCTGTTATCGGTAGTGATTTAACTCTCGAAAGAAGAAGTGCTGCTCTATCGTACCAGAGTTATCTTGATATTTATTTCGTGTGCTTGTACATAATATTGAGACCATTGTTCGGTGAAAGGTATAGTATTAGAGATATTTAAAATTATTTCAATATGCAGGAAACCATTTACCTTGTCTAATTTGTCATCGGAGCGAGTTGCTTTTCGTTTTTTGGTTCCTTTTTCGAGACTGTAATCCGTCAATTCTTCAATTCCGATCAGGCCGTCAATACCTTCAGCAAAAAAGGCACCCTCCAATTTTAACGGTTTCCACGTCTTAGATTTATCCTTTTTGATTTTCCCCATTGCTTGTTTGTTTCGACTAAACATAACCTCGATTTGCGAGGAAAGAAACGCGCATATCACGACGAACACGTGCGAGCATTGAATTCGAAGCGAGTCAGATGACAGGGAAGTATAACTATATTATATAACCTAACTACCTAACTATAAAATTGAACCAAGCGGTGAAAATATGCACTAGAGTTAGTAAGTTATGCTGTACATAACGCAGTATCGGGTGATTTTGTTTTTGTAATTTTAATTAATGTATAAAATGAAATTTTGTCTACAAGAAATTTGTGAATTTGCTTGCACAAAGCCAAGCAATAAAAACTTCATTGGAGGTGAGGGTTTTAAATGCTGGACACGTGATAAAATGTGGACAAGTACCAATCAGTGGTTGCAATGTTATAAGTGTTTTAGCTTTTTGTTTACAAACATTAATTATTCATTATATTAAAAATAATCCCTATGAAATAACTGGTCAAATAATAAACGACGGTCGAATAATTGGAATGAGTTCTTCTTATAAGGCAGGTCATTCGTAAACACGTCGCAGTATTACTCCATTGCAACCGGTAAGATATTTTGTCACATTCATAACCTATAACAGTTATTTTATTTTTCCAACAATTAATTTATTAAAATCGATTTTTATTTTTACAGCAATGATTTGAAGAGCTTGCCAATGATTACTTGCACTCATAAAAAATGTGTATGGATTGGCTTCATGAATCTTCATTAGAAAAATAGAAGGCAAGCCATTACATGAACATGAGTGTCTTTTATCGGCGAAAAAAAAAATTTCCATGCTTAAAATATAAGGGAACAAAAGAAATTTAAGCTGGAGATGTTAACAACACTGAATCGATGGATTTTAATGAAAATTTACAGCTGTCTGAAAAGCAAGAAGTACAATTTTTTGCTCTAGCTTTACACGTGTAAATTTTACGCTGACATTTTATTTTTACATTTTTATCATCAATTTTTGACCTGATTTTTTTACACATATATCACTATTACAAATTCCTATTATTTGCATTACATATTTTTTCAAAGCCTGATTGCATGTTTTACAAATAATCATGTTTTATGAAAGAGTATTAAACTGCTACATAAATTGATTTTTAAAAACATTACGCTTTTTTGTCAAATCTAATTATGAAATTATTATTAATAAATTATTTCACAATTTCAATGATGTTGTGTTTTTATTTTATAATATTCTTTTCTCTCTTTCTGTTTTATTTACAGAATTACAAGACATGAGTATATCCAAGTTTCAAGCAATAACAATAGTGCTATCATTTGTTCAGGAAGAATTCTAGCTGTTTTTAGTAATCAAAAGTCCTCAGTCTTTCTCGATAAACTAGAAAAAATTGATGTTAATCCTCTTCAGAACTGCTGTAAGAAAATAGTCGAACAATATTAAATGGAGTTGCTCAACTACTGAATTTTATTCTGTTGGGAGAAAGAAAGACAATTTAGAATTACAGGAAGTGATCCAAGCTATAGATTATTTACTTATAGTAAAAATAAGAACTCGATTGGTAGTACAAATCATTAAAGTATTTTTATCCAACTGTGATAAGTAATACTTATACTAGACATGGTTTAAAATGAACCCACAGCATGTGAGCTTTATGAAAATTCCACACAGTTCAAAGTTGTTGAATGCAGTCTTATTATTGCACACAATAATCCTTAGCTCGGTTGCTCACCTGATGCTATTGTATTCGATGATTTTAAATCTATAAAAATAATTGAAATAAAATGTCCTCTCCTTTTTTTTTTATCAAGACTCAATTCTTCAGTACCTTCAGCTGTCAGTACCTTGTTTATAAGTGATCTCCTACGTATTCTTTCTTCTCTAGAATTTACATGACGAGTATATTTTGTAGTTGATCCTGGAGGAATATTTTGAGAAGGAACACTTATTTTCTTAAGTTAAGAATGAGTCGAACCAACAGCTATTACATGATGGTAAAAATTGTCTTTGTTAAAATGGAGTGAAAAGATCTTATACTGGTCATTACACTTTTTCCAATTCTCAACACTGGTCCAAGCTACGCGACTATCGCTTTTGTATTTATCACCAAAGTTGTTGATTCTATCGACGAAATCTTTATTGGGATGTGGAAGATGGAAAAACTTGATTTTTTCATCACCATAAGCTTTACATTGACAATCAAACACACAGCAATACACGTTACTTTTATTTTTTCGCGCAGGGAATTCCATAATCAAAACAATGACTTGGATCGACTATTCACTTTTTAAATCTTAATTATTAATCGAAAAACTAAAAAATAATATTAACATTTCCACATAAACAAATACATAGTCAGCTGTTAGCAATTCGAGCTACGCGCTCACGGTCAGATGTTGAATTTGGTCACTAGATAGCGTATCCGAAGACCACCTAGAATAAGATACCTATATCTAGAGTTGAACAACAGTTTCCCAATTGACACGCTTGTCGAATTCGAAGAAAATAACAGGTAGAGACTTAATAGATAATTTCCTAAAAATACATAAAAGCACTGATATATTATACATTTCAGTGAGGACTCTTAGCTTTCCAGGCCTGAGTTACACAATTTTTGATTGAGGACGTACCGGTATCTTTCGAGTCTCGTCAATATTTACAATAACTCCTTTTGTACGTATTAGGTTTGATTAATAACGTGTTATTTGTCGGTGTAAAACGTCGAGATACAAGTAGCCAATAATAATGCGTTGGATTGTAAGAACCTCTTGACAAATTAATCGTAAAAAATTCAACGCAAAAAAATCCTAACCTCTGATTCTTTTATTATGTCCAACCTCCAAAGCTCGAAATTGGACTAGCATTTTCCTACAATTTAAGCTTGTCTAGGTAGCTTTAAATTTCTTTAGCCATGGGAATCTTATCTGGCATTCTAAAAGATTCTAGATCACCTGAAGGAATCATTTGAAATCTATTTCAAATCACGATAAGATTGTGTCCGATGTCTCCAAACCTATGGGAATTTGAAGTGGATTTCCAAATGTACACCTGGAAATTTTCAATAACACAGTGAAATTTAACGTCGTTAAGCTTCAATCGCATTTTACTTTAATTGAGTGTGGAATTGCAGATTTGCGAAAAATTATCTGTGGTTTTAGATACGATTTCTGTGATGACTTTTACCATTTTTTGTTTTAGAATTAGCCAATATGTTCAAGACTGACACTGTAACCGAAAGTGAAAAACAAGGAGATGGCAATGATGACATGGAAATTGATGTTAAAAATGCGTCAACCACTCAGCCAATTCCAGGTGCAAGGCGAAAGCCAACTTGTATAGTCGTCCTTGGAATGGCTGGTTCAGGAAAAACAACTTTTGTCAAAAAAATCACGTCCACTTTGTATAACACTGGTAAACCATATGTTATCAATCTGGATCCGGCTTGTTCCGAAGTCCCTTACCCAGCCAATATAGGTGAGCTCAGTTCTAGTTACATTGAGTTTGCTGTACAATTCCATGGTAATTTTGAAATTGTGATATATATTGAATTTTGTGAAAATCCTATGTTTCATACCATGCCTGGAAGTTGTGAAAGAAAGTTCCAATGCTTATAAAATCCTATAAAAACTGTAAAACTCAGAATTCTTAATATCATGACAAGAAATTTGATTTTTCGTGCTAAATTTAAACCTTTTTTTTTAACTCAATTAACAAAAAAACATGAAAATTTTCAAAAGAAAAGTAGAGTCGTGGCAAAGAGGATAAATTATCCAAGAATAATCTATCCTCATTTGATACAAATCAGTCGAGCTGTTTCTGCGACATCATGGGCACTGAAAAACGTGTCACTGAGCAAAACGGTTTATCCTAATGTGAATAACAATCTTTCCTATTGTCTGATTTTAATAGAGAAAACGTTGATGGAACTTAATCTGCAGACATTTGAATGAAACGAATCTTAATCAAATTGCATAATTGGTTGTTGAGATATAAATTCCCAAAATTCTAGCCATCTACTTGTATATATCTCCTCAATAAACTTTTTAATAAAGATAAATGCAACAATTCGGGACAAGAATAATATAATAATAATATTAATAATAATCACTACGAACACTCGCCATATGTGATAGAGTTGGTTCTCATGAGCCGTTAGGGTTGTATGAAGCAAGATAGGGGATGGATCGGCGACCATCATTATGTGTCTGCGGCCGTCTTAAGATGTTCAATAGTTGCTCGATAAGTCAACCATTTTTTCAGACATTAGAGACACGGTCAACTACAAGGAGGTCATGAAGCAGTATGGGTTGGGCCCAAACGGTGGTATTGTTACGGCACTGAATTTATTCTCAACAAAATTTGACCAGGTGATAAAACTGATTGAAAAGGCAGGAGAAGAACACGAATTTGTTATATTGGATACTCCTGGTCAAATAGAGGTTTTCACTTGGTCAGCCAGCGGCACGATCATCACTGAGGCATTGGCTTCTGAATTTCCAACTGTGATTGTCTATGTCATGGATACTGTGAGGAGCGTCAGCCCAGTTACCTTTATGTCGAATATGCTATATGCATGTTCTATTCTTTACAAGACCAGACTTCCATTCGTTATAGCAATGAATAAGGTAAATTGAGAAAAATACAAATAATTCAAGTAATCGTTGATTAGTACAAATTTTGCAGTTTTCAATGCATGTACACTTCATCAACACTCGATTAGTAGATTTCATTTGAGATTTTATGGTTACAGATAGATGTTGTTGAGCACAGCTATGCAGTGGATTGGATGCAAGATTTTGAATCGTTCCAAGAAGCCTTGGAATCAGAGACTAGCTACATAAGTAACTTGACACGCAGTTTGGCACTAGCACTTGACGAATTCTATTGTCACCTGCGCAGTTGTGGTGTCTCGGCATTGACCGGGGATGGAGTTCCCCGCTTCTTCAAGCTGATTGAAGAAGCGGCCAAAGAATATGAAACGTAATTTTGTACTGAAATGTTTAAAAATTCTCAAAAATTCACGGCTTTTGACAGAAAAGTGAGAAAATTCTCGACTATTCATCCTTTGCATTAAAACTTGGCTATAATGTAATATTTCACTCATTTGCAACGTTATTTAAGCCAATATTTCACTTAATTCGTTTAAAAGATATTCTGAACACGAAACTAACATTACCCTACTTTATATTTCAACGGGTACCATTCAACTTCTGATTGATAAGATTATCAAAATTGTTGAGAAATATTTATGAGATTGAAATTGGAAACGTTCACGTAATGGATGTGTAGGAAAGAGAATTTAGCCATTAAAATTACGAACTACACCTTCATAAGTATTTCGTTTATTGTATACTTTCTATACTATTTAACGAATGTTCCAGAGACTATAAGAAAGATTGGGAGAGAATCCGCGTGGAGAATGCAAAAGCACAGGAAGAAGCAAGGAAAGCACAATTGAAAAAGGCAGCTGCGGAAGGTTCCGGCGATGTTGTTCCATTGGTCAGTACAGTTAATGTTGGCCGTGAGATAGCAGATATCTATCTGAAACACCCAGCCAACGAGTCTAGCGATGATGAAGAAGGCGAAGAGAATTCTGGAGATCCAGGAGTGGACGAGGATGAACGAAAAGAGGCAGAATCTTTTAAAACTTTTCTTGCAAAACAAAAAGCCGAACAGGACAGACGAGCGAAGTCCCAAAAAAGTGAACCGAGTACCAGCAAAGGAGGCTGACATATTTCTCAGCATAGAATACACCATTCGAGAATAAAGTTGGTTGATCATAAAATTCATTGATACCAAATGTTTATGGCCCTTGTACCATGAAAATCTTTGTACAAAAATAAACTTTAATACCTATCAATTTGGTTGATGGAAATCCATTCTAAAATACCTAAAACAACTTTAAAATTGACGGTAATAATTTTAAACAAGTATACATAACTAGGTTATAGTCGTAAACAGCCTGTAAAATGATGCAGTGGTTTGTATTGAACATTTGCTTTGACAGAGTAGACTGCACTGAAATAAGCTTCAAGACTACAGAAAACAACAACTGACATGTGTTCAGTTTGAGAAGCCAAAAATCGTGAGGGAAGCTCTTCACTTGACACATCGTTGTAGCGAATGAAACACATGGTACTGACGTGTAAAGACAATTTATTATTTGAAAAAAATAGTTTTATTTACATGATGGATTGGATGGTTTATGTTAATCACCATCATCTTGCTCTGGCTCGTCGAAGTCCTTCATTTTGACATCAGCTTCCTCACCATATTGGATGATATTATCAATAGTCAGCCTTATGTCAGCAATATTTTCTTCGTCTTTGATATTGAGTGGATAAAATCTAACTAAGCTGTAGTCCTCGATCAATCTTCCAAGAGCTTCAGTGAGATTTCTATACTTTTGGTTCCAGTGACCCTTTTCCATATCAGCCAACAAGCTATGTGGATCTGGTTCTAGATATCTATCCAACTGTTTCCTTGCTCCTTTTGAGAGCAAGTCCATTTTAGTGAGAATGTTGATGTGTGGAAGTTCTAAATTAATCATCACGCTAAGGGCTGCCATTGTGCCCGACAGAAACTTCGAACCGTCTACCATAAACTGACTGTCCAATAAAAACACACCGCAAATTCGGAAATTAATATTCTGCAGCATGTCGACAAGCTGACGTATCACCGTCATATGCGTATACAGTTCTATTTGACCAGGGCAATCGAAAATTATGTAGTCCTCATCCACGTCACCTAATTGTTCCTCCAGCCACTTCGAATTCTCAAGTAGGTATCTAATGAATCAATATTTCGGGTTACAAACGTGAAGTAAAAAGTTGAATGAGAAAAATAATCAAATAGACACTCACTCCATACAGAACACAAGGCCACCATTAGGACCAAACTTCAACTCTTGATCCTCCATGGCATCATCTAAGTGAATTAATTCTCGTATGTCTACCAGAGGCTCATAGTCGAAGTACTCAGCTGCTGGGTCCAAATTCACCACTTCTATAACCTTCTTTTCATCAGTTGCATGTTGTACCATAGTGGAACAATATGTAGACTGTAAGACATAATTACAGACTCATCAATATACAACTTAGGTTATTTATTTGTTTCTGGTAATAGTAGCAGATATCTGGCTAATGCATTCAACAAATATAACATTGACTGCTTGAGAGGGTGTCCTAGTTAATTTCGACGCTGATGTATGCATTTCCAAATATTGAAGCCCACATATCTCTAATGCAAAAAAGGGCTTAACAGTGCCATTCTATACACAATTCTGAACAAAAACACTCTAATCCATTTTCATTTGACGAAGAAATACAGAAATTGCATGAATTCAACGAATTTACTTTTCCGATTTTGTAAAATCTGTGCCATTTCTTTATTCCTGCGTCAAATGGAAATGCGTTGGGGGGTTTTTGTTCAGAATTGCGTATAGGATGAAGCCTTTAAGCTCTTTTTTGCGATTGAGATACGTGGGCTTCGATATTTGCAGATATATATATCAACGTCGGAAATCAAACAGGGCACACTCTTAAGGAGGTTGGTGTCTCGAAATTTAATGACTTTTCTTTAATTTTATTGCAAGAAGTGTGCATATTTGGAACTTATCAAATTATTATATATTCATCGACTGTTCAGTAATCATATAAATAGTGAAGTATTGATTAAATCACCCATCTTTTCAACATTGTTAAGAGATCAAATGCTGAACATCAAAACTCTTTGGAAATCTTTTAAAAACCTCATATTATCCATACTATTTTCTAGCGTGCTGATTAACAGGTTTACCTCAACAGGAGATACCTCATCATTTTTCAGAAAATCTAATTCTCCATTTTATCAGAATGAATCACAAAAACTATCCTGAGCTGACACTAACTTTGAGGTTAGACAATGCCAAAGTTAGTGAAACAAGTTTAAAAAATCTGTCACCTCAGATCATGAGTTAAATTTTTGTTAGAATAAAGTTTGTTAGATCAAAGTTTGTTAAACCCGTCTAGACTGTGATTGTAGACATCGCCATTTGGTAAAACATCAGTAGAGTAGAGTGGATGTCTAAACAGAAGCCAAACTTTATCTAACCTTTGTCACTCAATTTGAGCGTGCCTCGAAAAATTGTTCAGACACTGAAATTTTTTGCCAAAAATATGGTACACTTGAACTTTCGGCATGTGTGAAGTGCCGTGAAGATTCATTCTGTAGTGCTAATACACACTTCGTACATATTTACCTTTCCGCAGCCAGCGGGCCCCATAACCAGTTGGGCATATCTCATATTTGCATGCAATTATTAACACGTTGTTAATCAAAATATCGAATTATCGGGATGAATTTTTAATGTTCTCCAACCGATTTTTTCTGTTGCACTACGGTTGTGCTGGTTTTCGTCTTCTTTTCAGTACTCGAACATCGCATTTTGTATATAAATTATGACAACCACGTGCCACTTGAAAGCAGTGTCTCAAACGTGTTGACACGGTGCTAGAAATCGGTCCGGTTCTCGGATACAGGTTTTTAGTACCTTAAATTTCACCATCATTTTGCGCTGGGAGGAATCCAGACGGCACTGCGGTCGAAAACGGGAAGCTGAATGGTAATTATTTACATGCTACCAACAGTGCAGAATTCTAAATAGATGATGCGAACGAGTCATAGGCCCGTATTCATAGTCAGGTCTCAAGGCGGTGCTTAAGACCGTCTTGGTGAAGATCGTCTTATTCGTTCAAGACCGTCTTGAGATGCTATGTATTCATAGTCGGAAAACAAGACGGTCTTCGTCAAGAATTTGGTCTCAAGCGCTAGCTTATTTCATTCAAGACCGTCTTGACGAAGACTGAGCTTGAGACGGTCTTATTCGACGTTCGGTTATGTTCGGAATATTTCCGATGTATCCCCCAATAAGATGCTCGGATTTTATTTCTCAGCCTGTGCAAGATATTCGTATAGGCATGCAGCTCTTGAGTATTTTTATAGTTTATGAACACAACAACGTTAGCGCCACGTAGAGGAACTAAAAAACGGGAACAAATCGCGTGCAATTTTTTGTAGTGGGTGTATAGCTATAAAACGAAGAAGAAGAAAAAGAATTTTATAGTGTATGTTTATGTGTATATAATTTTTATATACACATATTTTAACCTATATCATTATGTAAATCTCTATACCGGTTATTGATAAATAAATTGTATTGATATGTTAAAAGGAATCCCGGTGCAGACTTGCAAAAAAATGCGCGTGAAAGGGACAACCTTTGATCTTCAAAGTTCAAAAGAGCAACTTTAGTTCTATTTACTGGCTGTATTTATAATGTATTGAATATTTTTACGTAGACAAATTTTCATAAGTATTATCGTAACTATAAGACTGACGCTTAGTACAATTACGTACATATCAGTATTTTCATGAGTAAGTGAGGGGTTTAAAAATAAAATGAGAACCAATGATAAGTTATGAGTAAAATATGTATTCTAATGTTAACTGTTTGTACAGATTAAATTCAATTTTATTAAATATTTGGAGTATATTCATTCTAAAATCAATTAGTCTTTACAATTAAATTAACTTGATATACATATATTTTGATTAAATGAATAACCGTTCGATTAGAGCTTCGCGTATTGCAAAACCCTCTCCAGGCTGCCAATGCGGTGCTTGAGGTGGCAATTCATCCGCTTCTTCTTCCTCGATGCGATTATCTTCCGGAAGAGCATTATCCAATGTTAGTGATAAATTGTGTAGTACGGCACAAGCTACAACAATTGTGGTAGAGCACAACAATTTGGTTCCCAAACCTCGGGATAGGCAAGGAAAACGTCGCTTCCAAACTCCAAATGTTCTTTCAACAATTTGCCTTGTTCTGCTTTGTACGTTGTTATACCTATCAAGATACCGACTTGGTTAATTCACACATGTATACTTTGTCAATTTTATGACTACTTATCGAAATCTAAAGTAATGCGATAATCTTTATCTTACCTTTGTTGAGCATCTGTAATTGGATTTGCCAGTGGAGTCAGCAGAAATGGCAAGCACGGATAGCCGGCATCTCCAACCAGGGTTCCAGTAAGTTGTCTCTCATGATACCGCATGTAAATTCGTGAATTTTGGAATATTTGACTGTCATGGTTACTTCCAGGCCATTCCGGAACCACATCCAAGAATTCCATATTGGGTCCGATAACTGCCTGTGGTATCATTTAAATTAAAAGTACCGATTTTCATAGAATAGTATTGTTTATTTGTATCCTAGATAAAATTAATTGCAACTTATGGTATTTGTAAACGGTTATCACCAACGCGACATACCTGTACATTGAGGGAAAAATATCCCTTACGATTCCTATAAACCTCCTGCAGGTCTGCAAATTTCGTATGACATAATCGAATGTGAGTGCAGTCGATAGCGCCATCAACGCCAGGTAAACCGATACCCTCCCTGCGTGCACCAAGTTGTCTGAATAGATCTCTGTTTGCGATCATAGCAGCTTCCGTACTAGGAAATTTGATAATTGCGTGAATCAATGATGCAATTTGAGCCGATACTCTGTGTATTATCCTCGATACTGTAGACTGCGATATAGTCATCAGATCTCCGTTGACGAGCTGTACAGTACAAAATGTATTAGCAATCATTTATTCCATGATCACAGGAAGCAATGAAATCACTTTATATTTTCAGTAGAATGTCAGGAATTATAATCACAATGATCCTTACTTGAAAGCTAGCGGTAGCGTAAAATCGTAGACATATTAATAATTGCATGACAGGTGGAATTGGTAGACCACGATTATTGGCACTGACTAAGGCAGCTTCAATTCTAGGTAGTATTCCGTACATAATACCATCCTTTGAAAATCGGAATCGCCGTTTGAACTCCTGCTCGGAATAAAACTCGAACGGGTTTTGACCATCTCTGATGTATCTCTTCGGAGCTCGCTGTACTTCACCCTCGTCTTCGTCATTCGGCCCAACGTTGACCATTGAACAATCATATTATTCATTTCTTCGATCTGATCGTAGAAATTAAACATATCTTGCATATTCGCCATGTCAGTAGAATTTCACTATTCACTTCACTTCACAAATTTTTCAAAGCGAATGCTCTCATAACCTCTACTTCAATTGCAAGTTTCCGTTGCTACCCTTTTACAGTAAATAATCCCGTCCCAGCTGCACTTTCCCAAACATTCCTTCACAATCTATTCCTGTTAATTTATATTGTTCGAATATAATATTTTCCAAACAATTCGTAATTATCAATTTCGTACGCATCAGAACAATTGAGTAATATTTAGGCAACAAGCATTTGCTTAAGTGCAGTCCGAACTCGACTTGATCAAGATACGTAAATAAGACTGCGTTAATTGACTATGAAACGTTGCGTGCTCAAGACCATGCTTATTTCAAATAAGACTGGACTATGCAACCTTGTAAGCACGCTTCGAATAAGACCGACTTGATGAAGACCGTCTTATTTGCCGCGTCTCAAGACCGTCTTGTTTGACGTCTATGGAACCAAACGCCATCTTAAGGCCTCGTATAAGACCGTCTTATTCGAGTCCGGTCTTAAGCACTGACTATGAATACCGGCCATAATCTCTATTGTGCTCGAAAAGGTAACTTGAATGTTTCCTGTTTAATATTGTAATTTCCCATTCCTATACATTAATTAACGCATTTCTAATAATTCAAGATCTATTCAATTTGTACTCATTCAAATATATTTTCATTTTATATTTGATATTTACCTTTGAAATTCACACAAGCGTGATGCAAACTCTGCAATCATCTACAATTGGCTACCTGAATTAGAACCAGTGTTCACAGTAGAAAAATGAAGACGATTTATGACATCATATATTTCCCTAGGATACCGCGACTGACTGTCAGCTCTCTGCTGTCAGTTTATAACGGAACGAATTTCTCTCCAGTAAGAGCACTGAACAGTGCTCGCAGTGTATGTCGGAACATACCCAAAGATATATGGCAGCACTGATGAAGCACCGAGCACCAGACTTGTGCTGAAGATCGTGATTAAAGTAATAGAGTTTGTTAATATAACGAAGTCTAGTTCCACTAATTGTGAAGTGTGTATTAAAAAATAATCAAATATGGGTCGAAGATCGATAAATACCACGAAAAGTGGAAAATACATGAATCCCACAGACCAAGCTCGTGAGTAGAATTATAACCTATAACTCTGACTCAACCTAACCTACTTCAATTCAATTTAATGTTCTTCACTCAACCTAAATGTGGAAGTAATTCATTGTTCTTTTCTGTTTATGGATGGTTACACATATTTTCTGCAAGTGGCCAAAATGTGATTTTGTAATTGTTCAATGTATAGAAACGGTTAAAGATATGCGACTAAACCATTGGCTAATAAACTTTGCTGATATGGAGTCGTAATGACTCTGAAGCTCAGGTTAGCAACCACTTACCAGCTAACTGCACTAATCTTTATTTGTATCAAATAATGCTGCATACTACATCACGGTTAATTGCAACAAAGGCTACTGCAAATTTCTGCTCACTTGTGTAGCTAATCCCTCTGATTGTACTCGCTTGTGTCTTAACACTGCATACCTTGATCATTCAATGCATCTTACTTTGATTAGTTTGGAAGTTAATTATTCTGCTCCCAGGAATGTTAACGTCCCAAAATAGGAAATAAGATCTTTGCGGAAAAAACTGAATTATTTGAAAAAAACCAAGTACAAATCATTTGTTAAGTAGTTGTCAAACCTGTGCGAAACATGCGTACAAAAATAAACAGAATGCTTGTAACTTATTTTCTTGGAAACGTTTAATTATACTCTTAAGGTTCATAAATGCTGGTTTGTTCTTCCATTATAATCAGTCATCAATAACAAATGGGTTTAGTTTTAGAAAAGTTGAAAGAGACTAAGCTAAATTTTCTCATCTTCCACATATATGTATGTAAAGAAAAACTAAACGTACTAACTTTTCCTGAGGTCCTATTTTTTCCAACCCTCTGTACTTTGAAAAATGAAATATTGATTATTTATTACAGGTAAAGAAGCACGTAAGAAAGAACTAAAAAAAAACAAGAAGCAACGTCAACTGGTAAGAGCTGCTGTATTGAAGGGCAAAGACCCAGCTCAAATTATTGAGGAGATGGAAAAAATAGATCAGATGGGTAAGTTCAGAAATATTTCTCCTATGGCTTACAACTTACGTAGTTCTGATTTTATTTCAACTCATGGTTTCATCTGCTCATGTACCTCAATTTTCTGTTTTCTACAGAATACAATGTTCTGCAGCCTCCACCTTTAAATGAAAAAGTTCTCAAAGACAAACGAAAAAAGCTCAAAGAAACCCTAGACAGAGTCTTAAAAATGTATGTAAGTAAATCTTGATTTATTCATATATGTGGTTATTCACTAACAATAACCAGCACAGCTAGATGCCAAAATCATCAAATTTTTGACCAAACAACTTTCTAAATCTGGTTACTACTAACAGGCAAAGGATGATCAAGAAAAATGGACTGAATTAAAAGAACAATTGATTCAATATGAACGACGAAGAATCGATTTGGTCACCTATTTTGAGGCTGTGAGGCATGCACAGCAGGTCCAAGTTGATGAAATCCCACTTCCTTCAGCTGGTGGTGATGTTACGCGGATTTATTCTGGTATGGATTTAATATTCTTATTATATCTAAGCAATTACTTGTAATATTATGTACATACTTAAAAAATGTAGCAGCATCATTCTCACGCTCATTAGTCAGACAATATATTTGTTTTCCTCACTGTAAGGTATCAATTAATGCACAAATGTAACAGAAAATTTTCTAAAAATATGAAACTTAACACCAAACCAGAAGTGTAGCAAATTGCAGAGCAATCGAGAGTAAGAAGTGAATGCTGATTACTTCTGCTATATCTGTTTTAAAGGCAATTTTCATTCTCAACTAACTTTTGTACAGGGTGACTAAAATAAAATTGAAAATTTCAGAATTTCAAAATTACTTTTGAAATGTGTAACAAAAACAAGTAGTCAATTACTCATTATAATAGCTTGTTAAAAATACTGTACTGCTTCGAGCATTTGAGTGTTCCATTCGATATATCATTGGATACTGTGCAGAGTTCAGTTAATAAGAAAAGGTCATGCTGAGATGACGGCTTGTTTTTGAATCTTCGTTAATATGGCTATGTTACATGTACTCGCGTAGATTTTGTAAAATTATAATTTCTAATCTTTTAATGATAAGTTGTTCATCGTGTCTGAGAAGATATCACGAATGCAGCATAAGTGATCTTGTCGTCATTCAATATTCAAAGGGAGGATCCTCAACTATACTCTGTCCAGCGAGAGATGAACACAGCGTTGGGCGGAGTGGGGGTTGGGTGGAGATAGCGGGGCTTGCTACTAAGCTCGTACCTATAATTTCGTACATTGTCCATGCTTTGTAACAGGATTCATAGGTCAAATAATATGAATATTGCAGTCTCATTATCTCTTACTTGAAATTTCACAAGTTCCAATTCACCCACTACTTTGTAACGATTGACGCTCGACAGTTCGAACCCAACTGTTAGGTTTGCAAGTAAACGTTAAGTTTCAGTAGCTGGGTAGCCTTGTCGGCTGTAGCTAGGTCTGCCCTGCTACAAGACTCGTTCGGTAACCTGGAGTGAGTAAAGTGGTCGGCGCATGGGGCAGGATCTGACCAAACTGGTTTAAACTTTGTTAAAATTTGTTTGGTTATTGGTTTGTTTCAGGAGCTTTGACATCTCAGATTCCATTACCTGAGATGCCACAACCAACTACACATCTTTATCCTGCCCATTCTCATTTTATGCCCCATCATCATCCTCTGATAAATATTCCTATACCACAAAGTATATTGAAAAAAACTAGTGCCTATTCATCAGCTATGTCAGCCACTCCCTTACTACCACTCAACAAAGAACCTCCAGGAGTGCCACCGTTTCCTCCACCAGATTTATCTAGCGACGATGAAGAATCGGCTGAAAAGGTAACTTTCTCGCTAATTGCAAGTGCTTTAAATCTATATTTAGTGCTTCAATTATATAGAAAATGGCACACGTCAAAAGACCCACAATAAAATGAGATTTTTCATATTTTATTCTTCTAATTAGGTCAATAGGGAAACTTTGGTTACATAATAACCAACTGCTCAGCTTTGATGTGCAAAAACATAAAATTTTTCTTTATCATAAACCAGATTATGGCTAAACTACCTCAATGTTTTCAAGTGTGAAAAGTTGATGGAAGTGACATCAAAATCATCTGATTCTCATGTTCAAATTTCGTTACAAGTCATTTCATTTTTATACTTTCATGACTTAATAAAGACTCATGCTTTTTTGACAGAATAAAGATTCGACCCTCAAATCAAGAACAATTCGTTTTGCTGATGACAAGGAGGATAAAAAGATGGAATTAGAAACCAGAGAAAAAGTTAAAGAAAGAGAAATTGAGAAAGAAAAGGAAAAGGAAACGTCACAGGTAAAGCCGACAACTCTGCAGCAGAAAATGTTGGCAATGGCTGGACAAGATATCGATCAGTTTATGCGGGAAATGGAAGTTGTGCATAAGAAAAGAGAAACAGAAAGAGCACAGGATTTGAGTGCACGGTTAACATTGCTGGATGCCGATACTAATTCCAAAAACAATTCCAATGGAAAATCTGACCAGGATGATAACATCGAACCTCCCGGATTAATGGATCATCCGCCACCACACAATCCACATCATCCTCAGCATCCACATCAACATTCACTCCCACCCCTCGGCCTTCCACCACCGCCACTCCTTTATCGTCCTCCACCACCGCCTATGCACGCTCTTCGGATGCCGCCACCACCTCCGCCACGTATTGGACTTAGGCTACCACCAGGTAAGCAAATCACAGGTTTTCTTTTTAAATTCGGCATCACGACATAGGCATAGAATAGTACTTTGTGAATCAAGAGTGTAAAATTGAA